>NC_079147.1:100688137-100782224 GCF_945859685.1 Eupeodes corollae
TTGTCAAAAAGTCGAGGTTTTGAGTTTAAGCGAATAATAAAGTACTTTTTCTAAGATTTTTACGATTTTATTTTTAACTTACCATGGGAAATCAATATAATAGGTCCAATTTGTCAAATTTTTCGAAGTTTCAAGAAAAAACCTAAAAATCCTAAAAAAAACATTACTCAAACTTGGTAAAAATTGAATTTCGACTCAAATATCTTTGAAAAAACTTGAGATTATGGCTTTAAACTTATTAAATGTTATGAAAAATATTGTTTTCAACATTCATACAAATTTTGAGAAAAATCGCATAGACAGTTTTTTTACAAAAAATAAAAACTTAAAAAAATATTTAACAAAAGTTGGTAAAAATTGATTTTCAACTCAAATATCTTTTCAAAAATTTGAGATTATGGCTTTCAACTAAATTTTACTTATAAGAAATATTGTTTTCAACATTTGGACAAATATTTTTAGATAAATCGCATTCACAGTTTTTTTTTACAAAAAATATAAACCTAATCAAAAAAATTAATAAAAGTTGGTAAAAATTGATTTTCGACTCAAATATCTTTTCGAAACTTTGAGATATTGGCTTTAAACTCCTTAAAAAAAACAATGCTAAGACTTGGTAAAAATTCAATATCGAATAAAGTGGCTTTTCAAAAATTAAAAATATTGTCTTCAAACTTTATGTATATCATAGAAAAAATTACTTTCAATATTCAGTAGTTTTTTTTTTATAAAAATCCGTTTTTCATAAAAAATAAAATCAAAAAACAATCGTGCGAAAATTTGGTAAAAATTGATGATCTGTTCTTGATATCGGACTTGATATCTGACTTATTTACTTACGTACATAAGGTGGCGCTACAGTCCTGTGTGACCTAGGGCCTCACCCAACAAACTTCTCCATCTAGCTCGGTCCCTAGCAAGATGTCTCCAGTTTCGCGCTCCAAGTTGGGTGAGGTCACCTTCCACTTGAGCGCGCCACTTGATCCGTGGTCTTTCTCAACTGCGCTGTCCTGTGGGTGTGGATTCGAAGACTTTCCGTCCGAAGCATTGGTTTCCATGCGCTCGCTGTACGTGACCCAGCCATCTTAGTCGTTGGACTTTTGACTTTCGGGCTAAGTCTACGTCGCTGTACAGCCCGTACAGCTCGTCGTTATATCTTCTCCTCCACTCCCCCTTCGATGACTACGGGACCGTAGATCACACGAAAAACTTTTCTCTCGAATCGAATCAAGGTGCTTTTATCCGCTTTTGTCACAGCCCATGCTTCTGTATCGTATAGCAGGACGGGGATGGTAAGGATCTTATATAGGAAAAGTTTGCTCCCTCGAGAGAGGACTTTTCCACTCAATTGTTTTCTTAGTACAAAGAAACAGCGGTTAGCAAGAGATATTCTGCGTTTGATCTCAGCGCTGGTGTTGTTTTCTGCGTTTACAGCGGAGCCTAGGTAGACGAAGACCTTGACTACCTCAAAGTAACGTCTGTCAATGGTGACGTTTTGACCAAGACGTCTTTGTTGTATGTCCATTCTTGACGACAGCATGCACTTTGTTTCGCCGTCATAAACCGTTAAACACATTTTTGCCGCCTCTACCTCAATACTCACAAAAGCCCAATTGACATCACGCTGAATTCTTCCGATTATGGCAATGTCATCAGCATATGCCAGTAATTGGACAGACTTTTGAAAGATAGTGCCTCTAGTGTTGACGTGTGAGCTCTGCACTATTCTTTCAAGCACGATGTTAAAAAAATACCATGAGAGCGCATCACCTTGTCTAAAACCTTTTTTGACATCGAAAGGGTTCTGTTAAGTTGTTTTCAACCTGTATGGAGCAGCGTGAATTCTCCATGGTTATCTTGCTCAAACGGACGAGTTTGGCAGGGATGCCAAAACTAGACATGGCTCTTTTTAGCTTGTTCCTGTAGATGCTGTTACATGCGGCCTTGAAATCGATGAAAAGATAGTGGTTGTCGATTTGGTGTTCTTGGGTTTTTTTCAGGATCTGCCGTAATGTGATTATTTGATCGAATGTGGACTTCTTCGGTCTAAAACCACACTGATAAGGACCTATCAGGTTGTTGACGATGGGCTTTAGACATTCACATATTACGGCAGAGAAGATTTTATAGGCAATGTTAAGTACACTTATTCCTCTTTAGTTGGTGCAGTTTGGAGGGTCTCCTTTTTTCAGGATGAGGCATACAATACTAAGGTTCCATTCATCGGCCATGCTTTCTTCTGACCATATCTTACAGAAAAGTTGGTGCATGTTCATAACCAACTTATCTCCAGCTGCTTCAAAGAGCTCGGCATTCAAGCCATCCGCTCCAGCGGCTTTATTAGTCTTCAGCTTAGATATGGCAATCTTTACTTCGTCTAAGTCAGGAGGACGGGATTGTTGGCTCTCGTCATCTATGTTGAATGGATCATCCTGCCTGACAGCGGAATTCAGTTCGTCGTCACCGTTATACTGTCTGAAGAAGTGGTCCTTTCATATCCACACCATTGACTGCGGTTCCACTACGATGTTTTCATTTTCGTCTTTGCAGCCTTCGGTTCTGGGTTTATGTACCTGTGAATTTCGTTTCACCTGTTTATAAAACTTTCGAACTTCATTCCTGCTTTTAAACCTCTCAACAGCTTCGACCGCACGCTTCTCATGCCCTCTCTTTTTCCTTCTGAGAAGTCTACGTTCCTCTCGCCTCTTCTGCTCATAGAGCTCATAAGCAGCTCTCGTCCTTTTATGCAGCGCCACTTTGCGTGCCTGCTGTTTGCTTGCATTTGCCTGCCGATATTCCTCATCAAACCATTTGTTCCTTGTTGGTGGCTGTTTGAAACCCAGCACATCAGAGGCGGCTTCTATGATTGCATCTTGGCAATATTGGCACTGGTTTTCGATGCATTGTGTTGGCGGCAGAGAACTTCGAGAGAGGTTACTTGAAAACTTGGCCGGAAAAGGATTTGGCGATTGTAGTCGTTCGACGTTATACCTTCTCCCAGCACCTCCCTGTTTTGCTTGCAGACAACTGACGCCTTTAAGAAATAAACTTTGCTGAGATACAGCCACAGCTGCAACAAAAAGGAGTCAAGCAATTGTCCTCTTTGTTAGAATTTTTTGCCGGCCGTCCAAATGCTTGTATGAAGTCCAAACTAGTGAATAAATACAAACGTCATATAGTCATATTTTCGAATTAATATTACGATTATTCATTATCTACGAGCTGTTGTGCCACAGTAGCCCGACGTTTTTTGGAACAATTATAAATGTCACGTTAGGAGAAAACATTTTGAGAATTCTTGAAAGGAACTGCTTATTCGAATTCATTAATCACATTTGAAAATAATTACCAATAGTAGTTAATTCTAGGTTAAAGTGATGGAGTTACCAATAGTAACACAAAATTAATTAAAGGAAAACAGATAAGATTAAAAACCTCCTTTTTTATCGAACGGAGGCAAGGAAAGTAATGAAATATTCAATCAATATCTTTACTAACTTACAGTAGATACAAATGATTAGTTTGGCGCAGAAGATATCATGTTCAGTATTAGTTCCTATCAAGGCCTACCTTTTCTTTTTTGACAGGATCATCCGATCACTTTTATCGAAAAGATCTTTACTTTATTAACAACCAACTGCAGCTTGTTTCCTACAATTCTGTCCAGAGTCTAAAATTTGGTTTTGGAGTAAAAAAACTTAGTTTTTGCCGAAATTTTTGCATTGTAGTAATTTACGTACAATTCATAATTGCTGCTCTTCCAAAAACGTGCTTCTTGGAATGCGATAAGAGGTTAGACAGTGAATTATTCCACGAACTTTCCAGCTGGAGCTCTAAAGTCACTTTTAGTGTATACATATTGTAATATAGATTCTATGTAATTTGTTTGTATTTTACTTATAATCAACCCTATTTCTAATACAAAATTCTTGATTAGGGTCCTCTTAATAATTCTGTACCATCTCAGACCGTAAATAAATGGCAAAACCGACAACTCAGATGGCCAAACTGCACAACTCTTAAAATATGAACTTACATAATGTAATTGGAGGGTTAATGCACCAGCTCATGAACCAAGTGTTGAAAGAGAAATGTATGCCCGATGATGGCACGTACCAGTGCAGTGTGGCTTCAGCTTAGGCAGATCAACGATATGCCAAATGTTCACATTGTGGAAAATCCTTTAAAAGTCCTACGAATTTCTAGTCGAGTCCCACCATCTTTTCATCGAATTCAACTGGGTATCCCGAAAAAACTGATCCAGCCAAACATGACGTTACAAAATACTCGGTGCAATGTGCAGATGCGTAAACATTTATCCAAGCTATTGCACACATGTCCTGTCGAGGGTTCAGACGAGGAAATGTGCTATCATGTGATTTCTTTTTTTCCTGCAAGGCACTATTTTTAACAGGTCTTCACAATTGCCTTGCTATGCTAAAGACATCGACATCATTGGCAGCTCCAAGCGGGCTATTCTTGAATTATTTCAAACTATTGATAGAAAAATTGATACTGGGCACTTTCGAGAGAAAAACATTAGCCAAATATTTTTGGTCCTTTATGCGAAGAGGCCGAATTGGGTTGAAGATTCAATCGTTAACTGTACGAGCTGTGTCAATATGTGGATGTAGTCTAATGAACCAAAACACTCATTAACATCGAGTGAATAGGCAACTACGCTCAAGCAAAGAAAATCTTCAAATCCCAGCCCTCTGGTTCGAGACGACTAGATAAACCGAAGATCCGCTACAAAGACCTGGCGGATACTGACTCAATTGCGGGCGTCTGGAGGGAGCTTTCAAGGACGATGAAAAAACGCAACATCTTAGGCTTCGACTCTCAATGCAATGGATCGGGAGCCGGATAAGTAAGTAGTAATACTTCTCACTATTCTTGCAAGGAAAAATACTTACTGTTACTGAAATTAAGTGTAAGTTACTATTGTCTATGAAATGAGAGACATATTCTTTCATCCTTAAAATTAAAATCTTAATACAACCTTTTTCCTCACTCGACCTCTTGGTCTTATTTGGTAGTGTTTAATTAAATATAAACTTATACTTTCAGTGAAAACATAAGACATAAAGGCTATCACTAACATACCAATTAAAGTTTTTGAAGAAATTATCGATTTTGTTACAACTGGTTATCTTTAATATTCGAACGGTTTTCTAAGAACATGAGTTTTTTTTACAATACACAAAGCCTTTAAAGAGCCAGCCAGACTGTTTTTGTTTTTCTATTTGGTTTTTCAATGATGTCCCATGGGCTTTAGACTTGCCTAAAGGCGTTGCTTACAAAATAAAAACGTCAGACCCCCTGGTTTTTAAAAACATTGTTGTTTTTTTATTTTCTATTGTTGGCCCGACTTGCATATCAATATACATAGTTTGTTTAAGATAAGACCCCTGTACCAAGTTTTTGAATTATTTATGATACCCATGTTGCAATCATCGAATATCCCTTGTGAAATTCTTTGATTTGATCCTAAGACACCATCCTCCTCTGTCGCCCCGTAGCAAATCCTTTTATACGCATTACCATTATTACCAACCACTTTCCCTGATTTTCGAGTTTCGGTTTCGGGTTTGTTTACTTTTCTACGAGTACCACACACTCCACCAAATAATGTGTACCTTTCTAGCTGCCACCACCGACCGCCGGCGCCAAGCCGCGCCGCCGCCATCCCCGTTGAATCTTTTCTCACAGGAGCAACCAAAACTCACAATGATGGTTTGATATTATGTTGAATGAATGTTAAAATGAGAATGTGTCGTCTCTCAAATCGGTATACAAAACCCACACGACGACGATGATGACAACAAGGGCGAGGACAAGGACAAGGACGAGGAAGAGGATGACGACGGATGAGTGTAAATCAATTAATTGTGTTTGCCATTGTTGCACGATGATTGTGTATAATGTATCTCACGGTGTGTGGCATTTGCTGATGGGCGCACAATTTTAGGGGTGCAATTGGGATTTCCATTTCCATTCCAGTTGCTGTTATTCATACCTACTGATCCTGATCTCTGGAAGTCAGAATTCAGAATTGAGAACCAGAACCACACACAGGAGCCAGCAGCCATCAGAAGGACATTATTTGTGTGTGATATGACACTGGGCAAGGGAAAATTGGGAGGAATATAAAGGAACATTTTTCAATTTGTTTTATGTTAATTTTAAAAAAGAAATGTGAAAGAGGAATAAAAAAGAAAACGACAAATAGGAATAAGAGGATTCCCATTGAAAGGATAAGCGGAAAATTAATTGCTTCTCTGTTTGTTGGCATTTAAATTTACCAACCTACATACATACATATATGTAGGCCAAATAAGTTGAGGAAAGGGAGGGGATGGCTTTTTAGGTGAGTCTTATTGACAGAGGCGTTTTTAAACGGATTAAAGTCTGTGATAGATGCACATTTTTTTATATGCACCCATTATTGAAAGATTTATTGCATTTTTTGTTTTAATCAGGATTATGTGTGAGATATGTTTTAACTAACAGGAACAAGGATATACCTGATTCCAATAATTAAAAAACTACTAAAGCTGCCCCAGATCGTTGCATATATGTATTTTATGAATAAATTAAATATATCAGTGTCATAAAAAATCCGTGTGCATTAAAACTTAATAACGTTTGCTATATGTCCTGCATCACTCTGCAGGCTTCAATCAAATTGCACCTGGATCCAAAGATAGAATAAGAATAACGCGTGTGCTCGGGCTCATCATAATTTAAGACCAAGGAAGGTAGATTTTTTGACGAAATTGATAATGATCAACTGCAGTTGGCAGGCCATTTTTAATAACTCTTTTACTTTTAACTTGACGTACACATTTTTATATTTTTGAGGACGCACAAAACTTTTTGTTTGGAACTAAAGTAAAGAAATCTATTGATATGGTCAACATTTTTGTCAAATGTATAGTTGTGGGCCTTTTGATATGCCCAAAAGATGCATTCAATGCTATACTGCTACTACTCCTATCCTCCGAACTCTACATTAAATATTTTGAATGGTGAAGTGCTCTTTAAGATCACACGTTTGATTCTCTTGAGAATGAAAACTTTTATATTGAACAGGGTTAAAAATGTTAGACCTAAGGAAAACGAATATTAAGGAGGTTATTATTACTATCGAGTTGGTTCACTTTCTCAGCGGTTTAGAGCTGGAAAACTTTTACCGACCTTTTGGGGTTCGGGTCGAGGTCATGAGGGGGGAATTCATCCCAGCTCATAATTCGTCGCGATTTGGCAATTGCCCTTACTATGTAAATGTACGTGTGAATAAGGTTGACTGTTGCATGTCCCTAGCACGACTGCCTTTTGAATTTCTTCTATCAGATCTTCCTTTTGAAGCAGTTTGAGGTGATTCATCAACGGCTGTCGCCGATATTACGATGTGTGTTATCGTTACTTTATTCGTATGATAAAGTTCCTTTATTTCATGTGCCAGCTCGGTGTACTTGTTGATCTTGTTAAGCTGTTCTTAGATTTTGAGTTAAAGGGACGGTTATGTCGAATATGACGATTGTTTTGTTTTCTTATGTCAAAGAGAACTATGTCTTGTTTGTTGGCTAGCACGATGAGGTCAGTCCTGATGGGTATATCCCAATACAATATAACATTTTTGTTTTCTGGTGCGGGTGGTGGTTCATATTTGTAATATGTTACCTGTTGGTTTATCAATCCGTGCCTTAAAGCAAGTTTCAAGTATAAGAGCTTGCCCACCTTGTCGTGCTTGCTGAGGTAGTCTGTTCCGGATAACATGCAACACCCGCATATGATGTGTTCGATCGTTTCGTGTGCGCTGTTGCATCTTCGGCAGTTGTTTGTCGGAATATTGTCGCGTAGTATATATTTGACATAGTTTCTTTTGTGGATGACTCGGTCCTGCATGGCTATCATGAAACCTTCGGTTTCAGAGAAGAGTTTTCCTTTCTTAAGCCACAGGTTTGAGTGGGTTCTGTCTACATCGTCTTTCAAGAGTTCCTTGATATGTGTTCCACGTAGTTCCTTAATCCTCCAAGCTTCAATAAGTTCCGGGTTCGTTTTGACGTTGCCGGGTTTTCCAAATTCGGTGGAAGATAGGTTGAGTGGCGTGTAGTTCTTATCTGCCTCAACTATTGTCTTTATGATCGCGCAGTCCTGTTGGTCTCGGAAGTACGATCTTAGATTACAGATTTGCCTATGATGAAGGTCAGCTAGATCCGTGATTCCTCGTCCTCCTTCTCCGCGAGGGAGAACGATTCTCTCTATCGCGCTTCTTGGGTGATGCGATTGATGTTTCGATAGCATCTCCAAAAGAATTTTGTGCAACGAAAAATAATGTTTTTGACATCTGATCAATTTTTGAGAAAAATCGAATTGACAGTTTTAGGATCTCCCTTTTTATAGATTGCTTAAATGGATGACTCTTTTTTAAATTCTTTTGTATTTCTTCGTTGCTGAACACTCGGTTGAGTTAAAAAAATATATGTTCTAAAAATTGTGAGCTGGCATTTTTCAAAAACTCGGCTGGGATGACATCTAAGCCCGAAGAATTATTGTTTTTCAATTTTTCTAAGGCAAAAAGTATTTCTGGCATTGAGAACGGAGTGTCTAGTTCTTCGATGTAAATAAAAGGTAATGCAAAACATATGTAAGATTGGTTAGGATCTACTTTTGTAAGTTTTCCGAAATATGAGCCCATCATGTCGATACTGATTGGAAAAACATTCGATCTGTTTCGGTTACCTTAAGTTCGTAAATTTTTCCCAAAATTCTTTAGCATCCCTGCATTGAAGCATAGTAGATTTTTTGCTGATGGAGATATTTTCCCCAATTTTCGTTTTGATAGCATACAAAATTTACTCGCACAGGCAAAGAAGAATACGGTGTCAAAAATAACCCTGTGGGAAAATAATCAAACCGAGTTACCTAGCTTAAGAAAACAACCGATCTTTTCGGGTCTAAAATCTCGTGACAACTGACTTTTATTTCAATTATTATCTAACAGTTTAGTAGAAAGTTTCTTAACAGTTAAGTATACAAAGCAAGAATGAAATTAAAAGAAAGTAAGAATAAATAGGAATTCAAAAAATTATGTTATAGTATGTAACTATTAAAGTGTTTGTAAATTCTGTATCGATTATGTATTTAAAAGAAAATAGGGTAAATCATACTTCGTTTAATTTTCAACATCCTCCGAGCGGGCCAGCTGGCGGATCTCCAGTGGGTACAAAAGTTGAATTGCGCGTCTAAACCTCCTGCCGTCAGCAAAACGAACTTCACACGATCGAATTTTATTGTCTCTTCCGGGGTAACAGGTCTCGACTATTGCTAGTTTCCAGTGAATACGAGGAGTACTGGCATCATATACCAGCACAACGTCACCAAGCTGAATTTCTTTAGAAAAGGTATGAGCGGAATGATGAGCTGAACGTAAAAGCTTCAAATATTCAGCTTTCCATCTCTTCCATATGAGAGATGTGTGCTGCAATCTCGATTTCCATTTACTTCGAAGATCAGAAGCAATCGCTTGGCCGGTGCTCTCGTTATCAGTTACCTTGGAGCAAGTGATAAGAAAACTTTCAGGTGTCAAAGGAGCCAAGTCCATAGGATCGTCGCTAATGTACGTAAGGGGCCTCATATTAATAATCCGCTCAGCTTCAGTTAGAAGGGTATAAAGCTCTTCATTGTTAATTTTCGCCTTCCAAATTGTGATTTTGAGAACATCTTTCACACTCTTTACTAATCTCTCCCAAAATCCGCCCCACCACGGTGCTCTTTCCACGCTAAATTTCCAGTTTATTCCACGATTACTAAGGAATCCATTGAAGATCTCGCTGTTGAAAACATCTCCCAAAATTTTTGAATCGGTTGCAGCTTTTTTAAATGTTTTCGCATTATCTGAGTATATGGTTTTCGGACAGCCCCTCCTCGATATAAAACGTCGTATGGCTAAAAGACAGCATTCCGTAGTCAAGTTCAGTACAAGCTCCAAATGTACTGCACGAACAACTGCGCACGTAAATATCATTATGTACACCTTGCTTTGGGTCCCATCTGAATGTGTATATAGAGGGCCGGCGAAATCCACTCCAACAGTCTCAAAAGGTCTAGATGTTTGAAGTCGATCTCTTGGTAAAGGGGCAAAGGGTTGGGAGGCAGCCTTTCCCCTGAGCCTCTGACAAAGACGGCAAGATGCGATGACTTTTTTGATCAACTGCCGTCCACCTGGCAGCCAAAACTTTTCACGCAGCCGAACTAGCACAGTATTAACTCCACCGTGCAAGGAACATTCATGGCAATAAGTAGCGATCAATTTGCTCAAATAGCTACCCTTGGGAAGAATGACTGGACTTATAACATCTAGCGGCTCGTCTAGCTGCGTAAGTCTACTTCCTACACGAAGCAAACCTTGGTCGTCAACAAATGGATTAAGCGTGAGGAGGGTTGATGATCGAGAAATACTTTTTCCCTCCTGTAAAGACAAAACATCATTAGTAAAATAAGTAAATTGAAAATAACTTATCCAATGTATTTCTGCTTTCATCATTTCAGTTGCTTGAAGAAATCTCGAGGTATGATAAGTTCTATTTCTTTTGAGAGACCATTTAGGCCACCAATGGTTGAGCAGCGCATTTACACCTCGAACAATGTACGCAGTGATTCTGAGTAGCTTCTTCCAGTCACTTACGGTTTCAGGCAGCAACAACGGGTCTGAATATTTAGTAGTAGCAGCAACATCTTCTCTTTGAACAGGCAACAACATAACAGCAACATCCTCAACGGCAACAACATTTACAGCCGGCCAACAACTTTGGTCCTCCTTCAGCCAAGATGAACCTTCTTTCCACAGCGACGAAGAACAAAATTTATCTGCAGATATACCTCTCGTTAACAAATCTGCAGGGTTTTCTTTCCCCGAACAGTGACGCCAGTCGTTTACATCGGTAAGCTCTTGTATTTCCTTAACGCGGGTAAACACGTACGGCTTCCATTTGCGAGCATCTCCTTGAATCCAATGTAGAGCGATCTGCGAGTCTGTCCACAAAAAAAGTCTATTAAATGGTATATTTGACTTCTTTAAATAAGAACCAAGTCTGGCGGCAACCAAGGCGGCTGTAAGTTCTAACTTCGGCAAGCTGAGATCATCTACCTTGTTTTCTTTCAGCGGCGCAACTCGGGCTTTAGCACACACGAAATTCAGATCAATTTCAAAACTTGTATTCTGCAGTCTTAGAAATGCAACGGCTCCAAAGGCTTTCTGGCTCGCATCGGCGAATATGTGCATTTCAATCGATGTCAAATCAGCTTTAATTCCAAGCCATCTAGGCATTGAAAATTCGGGAACTAGTTCTAAGTCCTTTACGCACGCTAAATATTTTTGGCTGGATTCTGCGTCTAATGGCTCGTCCCAATTCAGCTTATCGCGCCACAAAGTCTGAAATAAGATTTTTAACTTTATTAAAATTGGATTTAAAAAGCCTAAAGGATCGAACACTCGCGCTATAAGTTTTAATAAGTTGCGCTTTGTAGGTAGTGCCATCGTTTTCAAATAATCCAAATTAAGATTAATCATCAACTCGTCGCTGTGCACGTTCCATAGGACACCCAAAACAGAATGGACCAAATCGTTGGTTAATTCGAGAGAATTTTGAATATCAGAACTATTGCAACGCCATTTTCTTAAATTCATATATGCTCGATTGAATACTTCGCTAGCCTCCTTACAAAATTTCTCCGCATCGCTTTGACTATTCACGCTTGAAACAAGATCATCCATATAAAAAGACCTACTCAGTATGTTACACGTCTCCGGAAACTCCTTCGATTGCTCACTGAGGTGAAGAGCTATTGTGGCAGATAGCAAAAATGGACTAGAGGAAACTCCGAAGGTGACACGAGTCATGCGATACTCTGCTTCAGATGAGAAATCGGTAGTTAAGTCTTCGTTTTGAGAAAACCAAATAAAACGATGACTGTTCCTTTCACTCTCTGCTAATACCACTTGCAAAAACGCCTTTTCAATATCTGCCACTATACCAATCTCACCGATCCGAAAACTCAACAGAATTTGGAGCATGTCTGGAAGTAAGTTCGAGCCTGTCCATAAACATTCATTTAAAGATAATTTACCTGGTAAGTGAGACGAGGCATCGAATACAATTCAGATCTTGGTAGATGTCTTTTCCGGGCGATACACTGCGCTGTGTGGCATATAATACAGGTTCTTAGTATTCTCGTCACTCGGAACTACTCTCTCTGCATATCCTGCTGTAATAAATTGCCGCATTGCTATATCGTATTCGCGAAGTTTAGCTGGTTCTCTTTGAAGTCTTCTTAAAAGGGAGTGCAACCTTGCCAAAGCCATTTCTTTATTGTTTCCGAGCTGTCCATTTAAAGTTTTCCAGGGTTGGAGCGCTTCGTATCTTGTCTCCGTCTTTCTGATGCATTTAGTTTGGAGTTCTTTAGTGAATTCATTCATCTCCATCTCGTCGCCTCGTATGCCTATGGTATCTAGTCTCCACATTTCTTCAAAAGATATCGAGCTGAAAAGAGTGGAGACAGTTTCATTAGACATAATATCACCTGTGTCACACGGACCCTGAAGCGTCCACCCGAAGATTGTGTCTACTGCTGTCAAAAGGCTTGTTATTCGCTTATATCTTCCAGTAACCACCTTCCAATAATAATCCGCTCCAACTAGGACACTCAATCCGTCTTCTTGCTCACGTTCACACAAATTTGAGTCTGCCAAACAGAAGCCATCTAACTGAGGGCTTTTACTCTCCGGAGCAACCAAGACATCTAAGCAGATTTCTGGAACAACAACCGCCATAACTTCCACAGATCTTTCCCCAAATTGACTTTTTAAAACGATTTTCACAATTTTCATTTTATTAGCACAGGAAATTTTGTCTTGACCGAAAGGAATGATGGATAAATTAACAAAACCTTCGATTGGTAAGTTAAGCTTATTTACAACTGCTTCTTTCACGTACGTGCGCTGGCTGCCACCATCTATGATAAGACGAACGAATAAATTATTTCTCGCCGACAAAGAACTATTTGCTGCTAGGAGAGATCGCGCGGTTTGTAGAAAAACATATGATTTTGTATTCTGTCTTGAAATTGAAATATCCGGCACGGATAAATTAATTGTTGGATTAAGCATTGCCACAGACTTCGAATTTTCTTTTGATTTTAATTCCACCTCACTGACAGACGATGCTTTCTCGGAGTTGCACAACGAAGATGGATGCTTGTTCTTGCACTTTTTGCAATACAAACCTCTCGCTTTACAAAATCTTGCAGTGTGCCCCTTCATCGTGCATCGAAAACACCTACCATCCTCTTTCAACATATGTTTTTTCTCAGCCACTGTGTGGGAGCTGCTGCACTCCTTCGTTGAATGCTGGACAGACTTGCAAAAAAAACATACTTCTTTCGCTTGCGTGGAAGCGAAGAGGCCAGCTGCTGTTGATGGTTGTGTGTGAGAACGGTGTGTGCTCGCTCGCACTGAAGAATTGCTAACACCTGCCCTCTCAATCGACTCAACTTCTTGCTTAAGAAATCTAAGAATATTTTTCACCTGTTTGTCTCCATCGAAAGAAAGAGTAGATCCGGTATCAGAAGCTGAATCATTGACGTCTTCGCCTTTTATCAAGCTTTCTTTCTGTATTCGGTGATAATCAATTCGGAGTTCATTTGGCATGCATTTCAGGAGAATCGTCTTAAGCATTATATAATAATGAGAAGAAGGAACACCTAGTGCTGTAAGAGACCGACTGCAAGAAATTACCGTATTGTATAAATTTCTTAATCCCGTTGAATCAGTTTTGCTATGAACAGCTGGAAGCGCCATAAGTTTTTGCATCAACTTATCTATTAATTTTTCCGAATCTCCATACTCCTCTTGCAAAAGAGAGATAGCCCCATCGTAGCAGGTATCAGTGGGGGTGAAACCTGATATGGTCTTCGCTGCGTTCCCAGTTAAAACAGACTGCAAATAATTGAATTTTTCTGCTCCACTCAAAGACTCATTCCCATGCACAGTCGTACGGAAATTTTCCCAAAAACTAATCCATTCTTGATGGTCTCCTGAATACTTTTTCAGCTCTAATTTGGGAAGTTTCGTACAACGAGCCCGCTGCAATGGTGTTGCAGATTGACGACGCACGTTCTCATCATTTTGGTAGGGATTAATTTTAGCTTGTACCTTTGCTAATCGAACTTGTAACCTAGCCATCATACCTACAGCAGAGTCTTCATATTCGGCTACCTTCTCTGGTTTAGAATCCTCGATGTTTTTATTCTGAAATTCATTGTTGATTATGCGAAGATTCTCATTGGCGGTAGTGAGACGCTGCAGATAAGATGCGAGATCTTCTTCAATGGTGTCTAATTTAGACATATCCTCCATATCTCTTATTCCCGCAGTTTTCAAATATTCTGTAGCCTCGTTAACTATTTTTGTTATTTGACTGCGGTAGCCGGCGCGCGCTTGCAGTTCCATTTTTTTTTTTTTTTTATACTTGCGACAATAAAAAGAGCTATCACGTTACTAACTTTTAAACTAGGTTCTATTCTTGTTCCCGGGTTTCGGCACCATGTCAAAAATAACCCTGTGGGAAAATAATCAAACCGAGTTACCTAGCTTAAGAAAACAACCGATCTTTTCGGGTCTAAAATCTCGTGACAACTGACTTTTATTTCAATTATTATCTAACAGTTTAGTAGAAAGTTTCTTAACAGTTAAGTATACAAAGCAAGAATGAAATTAAAAGAAAGTAAGAATAAATAGGAATTCAAAAAATTATGTTATAGTATGTAACTATTAAAGTGTTTGTAAATTCTGTATCGATTATGTATTTAAAAGAAAATAGGGTAAATCATACTTCGTTTAATTTTCAACATACGGCTTCTGGTTCTTATCGTGCAAAACTTAAATTAATTTATAAATCTTACCTTTTAAAATACTATAAACGACTTGATTTCGGATTTAAGACTGTTTATTAAATTTTGAAATGTTTATTAGAATGAATGTTAACAAAAAAAATTCACTTTAAGGTAAAGAGTAAAAATTTAAATAAACAAGAACACTTAAAATCTTCGACCTCACTCACTCACACTCAGTTAAACCACCAAAGAGGTTATTAAAGCCAAAAGAGTAAGTTCACATTGTTTGAAGGTCAACTCAAGTAAGGATAACTGGAAAAAGTTTAAGCAATTCAGAAGGCCTGCATAGCACATATTCGTAGGACAATATTTTCGCATGACCAAAAATTACGGCACAAATACTGTAATGCCCCAAAGGCAGTACCACTTTTTGGTCACTCGTGTAAACATGAGGTATTATTTCTCGCTTCCTACGCTCGTTGTCAATGGCACTCCATTTGGTAGCTCTATTGAGAAAGCTCAGCTCTTTGCTAGGAGCACGTTAGTGATTCTATGGGAAAAAACTCAAAACCCATCCCCAAAAAAGACAAATCCTCCGATTATCGACCTATTGCACTTACTTCCTTTCTTTCCAAGGTAATGAGAACGCTGATAAATTATCAGCTCAAGAAATATCTTGAAGACCGGAACTCTTAATGACTGAGACGGTATGGCTTTCGAAGCAATAGGTGATGGTTCATTTCAACTGACATTATAGAAAATCTTTACATCGTTTCAAAGGCTTTCAGTTTTCATGAATCACTTCTTCATTGGATTAGTAATTACCTTCCACATCGTTTAGTACAAGTAGTATTGTATAGATTCAAGTCTGAAAATCATAAAATAAATGCTGGTGTGCCCCAGGGTTCTGTTCTATCTCAAACACTCTTTCTCATGATCTCCTGTCAGCAATTCGTTATTCAATACATTGTTTTGCTGAAGCTAGTACTCTTAAGCGGCAAATAGACATCACACTTGTGTTCACACTTGTGTCGGTGTGCAGAAATTCATGCTGTGTGTGGGTTGAAGCAGGCACTAATTTTTGGTTCAAGATACGGAGCGAGTAAGTTCAAATGTTTTTGATTTTTCTGTATCGGTGTCTCAATTGGAATGATGTGCATAAGGATGCGCGCGCATATTTACTCCTCAGTTGTATCTTAACCGTTGTCGTCGCAAGTTGTTTCAATAAAAGCTTCAAGCTTTCCTCTTTTCAGATCTCTTTCACAACTAATGTGTGTAGAATTTGATGTGTCGTGTGTGATGGAATACCACACCGACTGTCAATACACCAGTGTAGTCATCCGCTTTAGCTTTTCATATTCGTTTTCAGAATATGCTCCAGTTTTTAAAATGAAATTTAAAACCAATGTACACCGATCCCTCCTATCCAACCCCTCCCTCTTTTCCTAATGCTCACACTGTGTCTTTGGCATATTAAAGGTATAAAAAACCCTTTTAGTGTTTGCTATTTATATATAAAAAAAGGAATCACATCCCACTTTTTCGAAAGTGAAACTACAACGGCAAAATGTGATAAACTCATTGAATTCCCACCTAAACAGCATTGGGTAATAAAAACGACGTAGAATTTTAACCCAATGCTGTCTCTTATCGTTAAAGCAAGATACACCCCTCTTGCCATTATCCATGGATGGCATTTGCCTCAAGGAGGCTGAACATCTTTATATTCTAGGTATTTGTATCACTATTGATTGATGATAACATCGTTGTTAGTTCCTTAACTTCGCTTGAACATCGTTGTTAAGTTTCTTATCGCACCATTTTGTACCGTTGTTTTAACAGTTTATACTCTACTAGAGAAATAGCATGTTGCATTCCTCAAATTTTCATCAGTATTCCCTCGCGCCCAAGTTCGGTAGTACTGTCAAGTACAGAGATTCGTTCCTTAGCCGTACTACTCGAATGTGAAACGCCTTACCACACTTTGTCTTTCCCAATCATTGAAATATTCAGGAATTCAAAACCAATGTGTACCGACACCTTCTAAGGTGTTAAATCGCACAAATTAGGCGACCAGTTGACTTGCCCCAAACTCATCAAACATACTCTTCAATAAATCGATTTTAAGTTCTGCTGTGTTGCTTTTGGCACCATCCTGTGCAACCATTTAGCAACTATGTAGTAAAACCCGGGGCAAAACAAAAACGGTAATCATGGCACGATTACGCTGGTCATTCACAGTTATGTGACGATATTTATCTTCTACGAACAAATATGGCCCAATAACGATGCAGCAAGTACCCGTGGCATAATGGTTAGGCGTTGGATCTTCATGCCAGAGGTCTTGGGTTTGTTTAAGTTTTTTTTTACGGGTACAGCCTCTTGCGAGGAATTGAAAAAATCCTCCAAGAATAATTCTTGTCATGAAAAGTGTTTTCTCAAATTAGCCGTTCAGTTTCTGCTTAAAACTGCAGGTCCCCTCCATCCCTGATAACAGTATTCGCACACAGGAGTGGTTAAGAGTTGTAGATCACTAGACCTTATATCTTAGCGGTCTGTAGGGCCACCTAATCTACACAATTTAACGACGCAGCAAACAGTTAGGTCGAAAATTACGACCAAAAATTTAAAACGGCTTTAACGAAAATGTACCCGTGGCATGATGAGTATAGTGCGTTGGACTGTCATGCAAGGGGTCTTGGGTTTAATCCCTGCCTGTGCCACCTTAATTTAAAAAAAAATTAATTTTCGCGGGTACTACCTCTTGCGAGGAATTGACAAATCCTTCAAGAGTAATTCTTGTCGTGAAAAAGTGCTTTCTCAAACTAGCCGTTCGGATTCGGCCTAAAATTGTAGGTCCCCTCCATTCCTGACAACAGTACTCGCACACAGGAATGGTTGAGAGTTGTAAGTCGCTAGGCCCTAGTTCACAACAGACTGTTGTACCACCCCATTTGATTTGATAACGAAAATGATCGTTGAGAGCTTTCCTCAATAAAAATGAATTGATTTCTCAACAAACACGACAAATGTTAGGCCCTCTAAATGCTCCGAAAAAACCAATTCTTTAGTTTTCTCTTACAAGTTTTTGTAATACTGCAGATTTATCGAATTAAACTTTTAAATATTTCTTGATGTTTGAAGGTCTTAAAATATAAATCCTTGATTTTTAGACAAATATCAATTTTTGAAATCATATTTTTTCAAAGTCCTTAAATGATAATTTGATTTTATAAAGATTAAACACTGTAAGGTCAATTAAGACAAAGGGTAGAGAATTTTAAAGTAGATAGCAATGAACTTTATTTCGAAATATTATGAACATTACAATATGTGCGGAAAATGAGCCTAATAAAAGCATCCCACATTCGTGTAGTGCGGATGTAAAACTTCTTGATGATATTTGGAAAGAAAAATGATAAAAGTGTGAAAATATTGTTTTAAAACACAACTTAAAGCCTTTTGTTAAAACTGAAACCATTCATAAAATTTACAAAACCAAATTAAAGACTGTTTACAAGAAAAGCCGATATCCAATTATATAAGAATTGTGACATTTTTCTATCATGACAAGACTGAGACGAGGCTAGCAAGAGTTTCGTCGGAACTTGTCTCGTGATAAGAACTTTGAAGGACGTTATATTCCATTCATGACGGGATCAATCGACTTTTCCGACGAATACAAAATGCATTTGATATCTCAAAAACTCTTAGTTTTAAGAACTGCTTGATGAAAGATTCTGTATACAAAATCCAAACGTATATGCTTGGGATAGGTTGCGATTTGACCTCCAGACTTTTAGTGTGACATTAATACGCACCAACCACAACGCCAAAGGCCACCTTTTGTTTATTTCCTAAGTCAACCAACGCAACACAAGATTCTCCAGGAACGAATATTTGTCAGAACCTATATGAAAATGCTGATTTGCCCTCTAACATTTATGGAGATTATTAATTGGATTTCTTGATTATACAGCTCCAAATTGCTTTAGCAAATTGAATTTCAAGGCTGGTGCGACCAGAATGCCAATAAGCAAGCAAAAAGGACTTCCCTACTGTGGGTGTTCAGTCTGTATGGATTTTCTCATTTCTATACTTACTTTCGTAGGACCCCATTCCTAGAATTCGGTTACCTTTTAGCTAAAAATGTTGATGAGTTTTTGTGTCAAATTAGTAAAAGAGGCGGAAATGATAAAGCAGACAAACACGAACACACACACACACATATCCTCGAAAATAAATCAACTGGAGGACTTGGTTAGTTGCTACAATTCCAGATGAGGAAAGGATACCAAGTGATGAAAGTACCGAGAAAATAATTCCTCTGGCTTATACTTGGGGGAACTTGGATTTCGCATTGACCGAAAAGACGTCATGATGAGGGACTTTGTATAGGGACGACAGAAAAAGGTGTTGGTAATTCTGTTCATCCAGACTCAGATTGGTATTCAGACTGAACCTTCGTCCTCGTCGGAGTCAGTGTCGAGTGCGAGATATAGAATATTCAATTTTCCTGCTAAGCCAAACGAAAATTAAATCCTTTTTATCCTAGAAAAAGAATGTTAAAGTGCGAGGAGTGTTGGTGTCCTTCCTTCTCTGTGCTGTATCTGTATGAATGGGCTATTGATGATAATTTTTCATATTTTGCCTTCTCCATCCCAAAGCCAACCAAACCCAGAGAAGCACGCAGAACAGAAAATAAAAAGAAAATACGGATACTGAAAGATTATTTGAACATCTTGAAAAGAAATGGCCTTGAAAATTCTATTCTTCTGGTAAAAAAAACTATGGACTTAAAATGTGTGCTTTGCCGTTTGGTGTATGAGATTCGAATTCAGGTCGATTTTGCGATATTCTATTATTGAACCATCTTTTTGGATTTTGGGAGTGCATCTTTTTGTTAAAGATTATTGGCTATTTTGTCTGTAAAATAACAATGCTTATTTTTGTACAAATGTACGTAGAAAGATTGATTATAATACGGGTGCTTGGATCTTTTTTTCTTCTTTTAATACAAAATCATTACTTTTTCATTTCACTTAATAATTCATTTCAAACTTATTATTGCTCCATGGAGTGGTGGTAAATCCTTTTGCATGGATTGATATCGTTTTCAATTGCTGAATGAATGATTACGATAGATAAATAGCGTCATTGAAGTGACGAGACGAGTGTTATTGGTTAAGTCTGATTTAAGCATTATCACAATAGCTTATAATAAATGTTTGCTTTCTTTTTAATTTGAGGAATTTAAGATTTTATTGGGGACGCCTGGTGTGTAACCTGTTGCAACAACATTATTGTTGATGTCCGTGTCATAAGATTTAAGTAAAAAGAAGTTGTTAATCATTGACATATAGTTTTAAACATTGACTGTAATGTGCCAAATTCGAATTATAATTTAATAAGAATAAAGTGTGGTGGCCAAGATTCGGCTTCGAGTATCGCAAGAGATTGCCATGTTCTTTTCCGATCAAGTCCCTTAAGAAGTCCTGTGATGCCTGAGATAAGAAAATCATTTCTCCAAACTATACAATATCGATGATAAATCGAAATCCGCTACAAGAGAAATAATCCCATGATCTGAGGCGATGTAGAGCAAAAATTCGGCTTACCCAACTTCAACGAAATGAAGAAGCTTTATTTAATCTAAAGTTAAACAAATCTGGTGGAGCTGATAGCAGCGGAATGACTTGGTAAGGAGTATGAACCAACTCATCTGAAAAATATGGTCGGAATAAAGCATGCCCAATGAATGAAATCTCAGCGTAAATTACCCAATCTCCAAAAGAAGGAAACCCTGAAGCCGTTACTAAATAAATTCTTTTGCTTTAGAGCAGGGTAGTCCACGAAATATAAAATATTAATCTATTAATAGATTTCAAGGCCACTTAAAACAGCATCTTCAGAGAAGAACTTTAGAGATCAAATGTCTAATTTTTGCAGCCCTATTAAACTTTAACGTTTGTGCAGAATGATGATGGAGAATACACGCTGTTTTCTCAAGGTCGAAAAAGATCTCAGCGATGCTTCTGATGGCATAAAAGGTTTTACACAGATCAATGCACTATCATACGGCTTCTTCAAAGTCACTCTGGCGGGAATTGTGCAAAACTCAATCACCAACACAAGAGGCACAACCATCCAAAGTTCTGTCCAATCACTCGGATATGCCAATGGTAATAACATAAATGAAAGATCAAAGTGTGATGTAAGTGGCTTGTTCGAGCTGAAGAAAGATGGGCTTAGTGGGCAATGAGTAAAAGAACAAGCATACATATAAACTGCCATCGAGAAAGGAAAGAGTGACGACGTCTTGGACAAAACGTCACAATGGACAGCTATGATTTTGAAGTAGTTATGAGGACTTTGTCTACCTAGGCACCACTATAAATTCAGACAATGACACAAGAGATTAAACGGTTAATACCTCTTTCAAATAGCTGTTTTCAGGACTTAGAAGGCATTTGAGTAGTAAAGCCCAATCTCGAGCAACTTAAATCAAACTCTCTACTACTTTGTAACACAGAAGATGATAGAATATGTGCATTGAATGGTTCATCTACACCTCGTGATCGTGTCTCATTGAAACACAGGAGAGTTTCTGTAACTGATTGTCTTTCATCCGAAAATTCTTATGACATTGCGAAACAGACAAATGTATTATCGTCTTTTATTATCGGAGGTGATGTGATGGTAATCTCGATGCTCCGATGACTTTGGGGCCAATTCCAGTGAAAGCACTGTTGTGTCCAATTTGACTGTTGACGACAAAGCTATTACTGTAGTTGCTTATGATGTTTCTGTTGATGGCCATAATATTGTTGTAAATGATTCTGACGCTGAAATGAAGCTGTTGGTGAAGTTGCTGACAATGTTGCTAGTATTGATCGCAATAGTGATTATGTTGGTGGTTGTGCTACTATTGCTTATGAATTTTCAATGTCAGCACCTGTTATCCTGCTCAGCTTATGCCTAAAGGATTCGTTCAGATTTGTTCAGCGATTGTTGAAATACAGTTTTATAGTATATTTCGAAAACACATTACCCAGCATCAGGGTTTCGAAAAAAAAATCGATTGCAAGTCGACGTTGTTTATACCGATTTTTCAATGGCTCTGTCTTGATGGGGCGTGCAACACAATGTTCTTTTAAGAAAACTTGAGTAGCTTGGGTTTCTCCTAATCTCTTTAGTTGAATTCAAGTTTTTTGGATGTAAGTTGTCAATATGATGAAATTTGTCATGTACTATCAAGTGCAACAAAAAACTTTTATGGTGTACCGCAACGCAGACTCCCTGGACCACTCCTCTTCATTCATTTTATTAATGATTTGTCAAATTACGAGTATACATATTTCATGTTCAAAATGAATTTTATATGCCAATGATCTCAAGATTTTTAGTTGCATAAGATCTCAACTAGATGCCAGTAAGATTCAGATTGATATTGACTTCATTGTTAACTGGTGTACTACAAATCTATTTTATTTCAAAATCAAAACAGAGGCTGGGATGCGACACTGATAACTTCCCATCCCGTCTGTCGATTTGCCTTGCTTAACAGATGGTAGGTTTTCATTTTAGATTAAAAAGTTGTCAGTATTTTTCATATAAGGAAATAGTAAAGTTTGAAAATTAAATTTTTACGAATTGGATGAATGAAATTAATTTGAAAGGTATCAAGAACCCAACATCAAACTTTATCAAATTTGCGTACTATTTTTTGTAGATTTTATTTTTTTTATAAAAAACGTACTGTTGGATTTTTATACTACTGGATATTAGTCCGGTCAAATTAGACCAAAAAATCAGTAAACCCACGACAAATTCAGGGGAAGCTGAAAATTCTTAAAATTGTTTAAATTATAATTATAAACATTGTCTTAAAAGTCCCAACCGATCCCATGTAAGGAAAAAATTTTAGCGGGGTAATAAGGTCCAAGAAATGAGTTTTTCGCGATTTTCTTGAAAACGGTAAGTTTTATCGCAAAATTACCCCTGAGATATAACGATACAAAAAATTGCGAGCGTCATAATATGCCTAAGTACCTCACCCATATACTTTCTGTAGCTGTAATGTAAGTAAGAATATGTTTCTGTCGGTGATTTTAAGTTACATTTAAAATATAAAATGGCTATAATGATTGCACGACAAATATTAAAGCAGCAGAACAGCGTCGTCGAACTTTGGCAACATCTTCATCTTCCGACATTTTATTTGATGAATTTATGACAGTTCCTACTAGTCAACAGAAATTTTTGGCAAATACTCACAACAAGTCTCGATTTATTTCAATGTTAAAAGAAAAGTTTACTGCTGAGAATATACTGGTTAAACAAGCTCATAACGACGCCGATGTACTGATTATCGAAACAGCAATAGAACAAGTTAACATGACAAATATAACGATTGTTGTGGGTGAAGATGTAGATTTACTCGTGTTACTCACTGCTCGAAGTCCAGCTGAAAAAACTATTTTCTTCTTAAAACCAGGAAAATCTCAAAATCAATCAGAGTTTTATTCATCAAAAAGTTTGTCGACTTTTGCAAAGTGTCGAAATCACATACTATTTTTACACGCCATAACTGGCTGTGATACGACATCTGCATTTTACAGGAGGGGTAAAACAACTGTATTCAAAATGCTTGAAAAGCAAGACTTACTTGCAACTGCTGAAGTTTTTAAAAAATGTAATTCAACTCCAGAAGAAGTTATTACCAACGGAATTCACTTTCTTCTTCGTATGTACGGAGCTCCTAAAAAAACTACCTGCTTAGACAAGTTTCGATATGCATCTTTTGTCAAAAATACTCGAAATAAGAAACAAGTACAATTAGCTTGTCTTCCTCCAACCTCAGTCTCTGCTCATCAACATCTTCTTCGGGTATACTACCAAGTTCAAGTGTGGCTGGGTTATCAACTAAACCCAACAGATTGGGGTTGGAAGTTGGTCGATAATATATTAGAACCAATTCAGACTTTGCTTCAACCTGCGCCGGAAAAATTGCTCAACACTATCTTTTGTAACTGTAAAAAAGGATGCAATGCTAAATGTGGTTGCAAAAAAGTTGGGCTGTTTTGTTCTCTGGCTTGTACGAATTGTCAAGGCCAGTCTTGTTCTAATGTAGAATCAACAACAAGGATTCATTTAATACTGACGAAGAAACATGTGATGCTTCACTTTTAACACAATTCACCTATAGTCAGGATGAAGAAGAAGAAGAAGAAGAAGAAGAAGAAGAAGAAGAAGAAGAAGAAGAAGAAGAAGAAGAAGAAGAAGAAGAAGAAGAAGAAGAGGAAGAAGAAGAAGTGATTGACGATTCCGAATCCGACGAATAAACTATTAATTTCTAAATCTAATCACAACAGACCCGTGGAATAGGCCTATTGGGGAAACCACGTTAAAAAAAACGCGCTAAGTACACTACCTCAGAGGTGGCGTGGAAACGTGTGCGTTTATGACGCTTGCAATTTTTTGCATCGTTATATCTCAGAAGCGGTGGCTTTTAGGGAAAAAATTATTGATACCTTTTTTATAGGAAATTCCCTGATCTACAAATTATGTCTGGGGTAATTTTGCGATAAAACTTACCGTTTTCAAGAAAATCGCGAAAAACTCATTTTTTGGACCTTATTACCCCGCTAAAATTTTTTCCTTACATGGGATCGGTTGGGACTTTTAAGACAATGTTTATAATTATAATTTAAACAATTTTAAGAATTTTCAGCTTCCCCTGAATTTGTCGTGGGTCAAATGTCTAAATTGACCGGACTATATCGAAAACAGTTTTTTTCTGTGAAATAAAAAGTTTGAAAACAATATTTTTTAATTTTTGAAAAGCTATTTGAGACGAAAGTAAATTTTTACCAAGTTTTAGTATTGTTTTTTCAATTTTAAACAACTTGTGTTAAATTTTCTTTTAAGTTTTTTATTTTTTGTACAAAAAATAGAAAATTCAATTCGATTTTAGATTTTATTTCCAGAAATTTTAAGTCTTTAGGCCTTTGCTTGAATATGGTTGCATTACATAGAATCCATTAACGCAATCAGCTTTGTTAAGGATTGTAAAGCTTCAGAAAAGATTTACCAAAATTGCTTTACGGAAGATTTTTAGAAACGCAAATGTTTCATCTTATGAGACAAGGTGTGTTTTTATTGACCTAAAACCTATAGCGAAGATTATTCAATTTAACTGCTAATGTTTAATATGTATCCTGTCTAACTTTAAGACCTGGAGAAGGATATTTTCTATAGGTAGGTATGTTCCTTTTTATAATACAAACTGAAAACACGTTCCAACTGCTAATGCTTGTATCGCTTTTATTGAACTGTACCACTATCTAAGTCATTTATTTTGTATTTTAATTTACGTATTGTAAAAAGATTTTCAATTGGCGCGGGTAGATTTTGGCACCCCGTGGTGGTCATTTTGTTTTGGTGACATCTGCCAAATCTTTTATTTATTATTCAGTTGTTTATGCCAATTCATCATTGCAAGTTATACCTTATTATCAAAATGAGTGTTGGTTAACGAAAAATTGCGGACATTGCGCTCATTTCCCGGAAGACGTGTTGGCGCTTCATAGTCGACTCTTTAACGTTGGGTGGCCAAATTTGAGACGAAAGATCGGTTGAGAACAACGCCACGGTCCGTGAAATTATACAGCAGAACCCGAGGTTGTCTGTTATTTGCCGTATACAAAAACAGTCCCTTTAGCATACTTAAACTTGGCGAATTTTGCGTCGGGACTTGGGCCTACACCCGTACAAAATGCAACTGATCCAAGAACTCAAAGTTCATGACCATAGCCAACGCCGTTTGTACGCTGACTTTGCTTCGAATCGTTTGGAAGAGGACCCGAATTTTGACTAAAATATCATCCTTATTGACGAGGAGCATTTTTGTATGCATGTTAACAGGGAAAATTGGCGTATATGGGACGACACCAACCTACGCAAGGTTCACCAGGTGATAATGAATCATCAAAAAGCTAACGTTTGGAGTGGATTTTGGGCCGGTGCAGTGGCGTAATTGGTTCGTACTTTTTTTTAAAAACGACGTTTGTGAGGCTGTCACCGTCAACAGCGAACGCTAAATAACGATGATAGCAAATTTCTTCCGGCCAAAATTGAACTAGGTATATGCACCTAGACGACATGTGGTTCCAGGAGGACGGATAAACGCTACAAGTCTGTGCAAATAAACCACTATCGACCGATGCCCTAAAGGTGACCATAACACAGGCCATCGCCAGATTCATCCGGATCTATGCGAAAAAGTCATTGGACCACTTGGATAAGTGCCACCGTAAGAAGCCGAGGTGTCCATTTTAATGATGTCATATTCCACACTTAATGACATACATGCCTCTTTCAAACGTCTTGGACTTTGTCAAGGTAAGGGGAGAACGTCGTAGGATGATTCTAGAGAAAAATTCTTGGGCTTATTGTTGTTCCCGTCTACAGAAATGGAGATTGAAATGCAAAAAAAAGAGGCTGGGATACGATCCACATTGATAACTTCCTATCCCGTCTTTCTATGTATTTGACTTGCTTAAAATATTTGTAGGTTTTTGTGTTTTAAAAAAAAAAATTGTCATTTGAATTTTTCTATAAAACTAACTTAAAATTACAAACAATATTTTGCATATGATAAAATAGATTGATTTCAAAACCTTTTTTTTGCCGAAAACCAATTTTTTATTAGAATTTCTTGAAAGTTTTAATTGCTTCTATTAACAAATTAAAATTGTATTTTTGTAAGAAAATTTATCACGGAATGAAATCATTTTGAAGTCAATAACTTAACATCCATTTTTACCAATTTTGCATACTATTTTTTGTAGATTCTAAAAGCCTTTTATTAAGACTCTAGGGACCATGAAATGTCGAGAAATGTCAAAATGTTTAGTTCGACAAGTCGAACCAATTACAACAACTTTCTATGGAAAGTTAATAAAATAGGAATGATGGAAGCCTTTAAGACAGCAAGTAGTGCACTAAGCCGTTTTAGAATTCTTCTACATTGCCTTAAATCAGCGAAGAAGAACTTTTTCGAACAAATTTCAAAAACCAACACTGAGAAACTAACAACATTAAAAAATACTTCGTACAAGAAAAAAACTAAATAGGTGTCGAACAATGCTATCTCTATGAACATTTTCCACCTGTCAACGAAAAACAACTAAAAAGTATAAATAATTGAATCTAATTTACGTTTTGTTAGGTTTCTAATTTATTAGTCACAAAGCGTGAATGTACACATGTAACTTGGAAAATAAAATAATGAAATTTTGAAAAAATACTCAAATTAGGGTAACAAATTCGACAAGTCAACAATAAGTACAAAACAACCAATCTTTAAAAAAAAACAGGGTGGCAGTGTAATAACTTAGATTTTACAAAGACCGTTACTCCAAAAACCAGCATGGTTTCAAAAATGAAAAGTAACTTCGACCAAAAAGAACCAATATCAAAATGGGGAATTTGTACCTCCTTAAGGTTTTTGTCCCGTTTTGTTATTGTGTTTTATTTGACCTCATGTCATTAGTTCCTTAATAGGCTAGATAAGCGAGTATACAAAAACATTATGTCGCGCACTAAGTTCTGCTTTTTTCTGAAATTGATTAACTTCTTTCATCAATGATTTAGGTTGCGTGTCACTAAAATAAAATTTCAAACATCAAGAGCAAGACTGGGACAACCCCCATTGTTTTGTTCGGAAAGACTGATTTCATTTAGTCATGATTCATGAATTACAAAAATACACATTAGGACTTTTTGGTGGTGCTACACATAAATACGTTAAGATAGCTATGCCCTTGCGCCTTTACTCACAATTCACTTTATTCACTTACTTCCATCAGATCTCAGAGTTGTATTTAAGAGGGTTCCGCCTTTGACGATAAGGAAGTCTGCTGGTTTTTTTCGTGAGGCTCTGGTGTTAATTAATTTTGTTTGATATAAATTCCATTTTTATTTTATGCTCTCTCTCTTCAGAGAAGGTGCATAAGGCACGATAAGTCCATTGTGCAGTTAATTTCATTCATTGAAAAAAAACTATAGGCATAAAGTACGTGTTAGTTGAATTTTTGTGTTAATCGTGTCTAAGTCTAATGATCAAAGGGAGGTTTATGTGGAAAAGTCTAGAGACCCCATCTGTTTAGCTCGCCTTATAACTTTTATAAGCATACACGCATTTTGTTAGTAATTAAATGATCAGGGAACCGTAAAAATGTGAACATTAACAGAAATGTCATATGCATTAGGCGCCGCTATCAATCAAACTTTGAGTAGATACATAATCTAAAATTATGGCTATGGTATATTATGGACTTTTGACTGGTGGACATTCATTTGATAGATGTTCTTATGATTGCATGCTTAACGGTTGGACATTCAAGGGGGCTGTTTTTTTTTTATTTGTGTAGGTATGAACATAAAAATGAAAATAGAAAAAAAGGTGTTCATCTTGATAAGAGAATAGTCGTTAA
Source organism: Eupeodes corollae (assembly GCF_945859685.1). NCBI lineage: Eukaryota > Metazoa > Arthropoda > Insecta > Diptera > Syrphidae > Eupeodes > Eupeodes corollae. The sequence continues at coordinate 100,716,535 of NC_079147.1, forward strand.
TTAACAACATTTTTGAAAGGTTAACAAATTTTTGTGTGTAGATATTTATAATTTTTCATAATAATTTCCATAAACAAAAATTACCATTTTTCATTAAAAAAAAGAGTCCTTATCCTAATTAATGCGTATATGGAGTAACAGCTGGGTTGAATTTTAGAAGCGCTGAGATGGTAACGTCTTTTATTTTTATAAGAGGTAGCCCAGGAGGACTTTCAAAGGCAAGAATTTGAGCACAGCACAATGAACAACGATATAAAATGTCATCTTTATGATGATGTCAGGATTTTTCAACCAGAAAAATACCAGTCTAGAGTAGTGTAATGCAAGATCTTGAAAACTGTCAGAGCCAGTTCAAGTAAAAACTTTATACGTCAGATTTTAAAAACAAAAAAAAGAGGCTGGGATGCGACCCACACTGATAATTTCCCATCCTGTCTGTCGATTTGTCTTGCTTAAAAGTTTGTCCATATGTACTCGTATCAATTTTTACCAAATTTTCGCACTATTTTTTGTAAATTTTATTTTTTATGAAAAAACGGACTGTTGGATTTTTATATAAAAATTACTGAATATCAAAAACAATATTTTCTGTGAAATAAAATAAGTTTGAAGCCAATATTTTCAATTTTTGAAAAGCTTTTTGCGTCGAAAGTAAATTTTTCATAAGTTTTTGTATTGTTTTTTTTAGAGTTTTATTTTTTGTAAAAAAAACTATCAATTCGATTTTTTTTCAAAATTTTATCGAATGTTGAAAACAATATTCCCAATAAGATAAAATTAGTTTGAAGCCAATATTTCAAATTTTTGAAAAGATATTTGAGTCGAAAATCATCTTTTACCAACTTTTGTTAATTTTTGTTCGGTTTTTATTTTTTTGTAAGAAAACTGTCAATTTGATTTTTTCAAAATTTTACTGAATGTTGAGAACAAAATTTTTTGAAAGATAAAAGTAGTATAAAGACAATATCTCAAAGTTTTGAAAAGATATTTGAGTCGAAAATCAATTCTTACCAACTTTTATACCTTTTTGTTTAGGTTTTTATTTTTTGTAAAAAAAAACTATCAATTAGATTTTTCTCAAAATGTGTCCTAATGTTGAAAACAATAGGTACTTGTTATGAGCAAAAATTAATAAAAGCTATTATCTCAATTTTTTGAAAAGATATTTGAGTTGAAAAAAATTTTTACCAATTTTTGTTAATTTTTTTCGGTTTTTAATTTTTTGTAAAAAAAACTGTCAATTCGATTTTTCTCAAAATTTTCAGATGTCAAAAAAATTATTCTTCGTTGCACCAAATTGGTTTGGAGATGAAATCATATTTATGTCGTCAAATTTTTGAGGTGACAATTTGTTTTTTACCAAAATGTTCACCTTTTTTTCAAACTGCCATGGTAAGAAAACCACCAACGCAATTTTTTTGAGAGCCTTTTCTGCATCTTTCTGCCTTATTATGTGTATAACAAAATTTATTTGAAATGGTTCTTGAGCTATAGACGACGAACGCACGAACGTACGAACGTACGTGCACACGCACGCACAGACATCTTTCTAAAAATCTTTTATTTCGACTCTAAGGACCTTGAAAATTCGAGAAATGTCAAAATTTTCAATTTGACAAATCGGACCCATTACAATAACTTCCTATGGGAAGTTAAAAATATATCAATTTTTACATATTTGAAACACAAAATAGTTATTAGGTAACTTTGTTTGAACCTTCAATTGTAATAATTGGTTGTAGAGTTATGGAAAACTATTGCGGTAACTTAGAGCATGTTTGCAGTATCCATAGACAGTTGGCCCTTTAAAGTCTCCATTAAGGATATCATAGATCCGAGTTGGGGGAAGAAAACTTAGTTCAAAATACAGCCGTCGAATGTCTTGAGGATTTGATGTCTTCTGGTTCTCCGGTATTACAAACGAAACAGATTTGTGGAAGTTCAGTTCGATGCGGCATAGAGGAGAGGACTTTTAATATGTAACTAGTAGCCTCAAAGGAACGAATTAGTACCCGTTGCATGATGGATAGTGCGTTGGACTGTCATGCGAGAGGTCTTGGGTTCGATCCCTGCCTATGTCACCTAAAGTTTTTCACGGGTACTGCCTCTTGCGAGGAATTGACAAATTCTTCAAGAGCAATTCTTGTCATAAAAAGTGCCGTTCGGAGTCGCGTGATTTTATTCGGTGGTTGAGGTTTCTATACACATTTCTTGTTGTTGAGGCTCTTGAAAGATGTTCACTGAAGATATGTTCATCAGTTCTGGCGATCAAATCAAATTAAACATGGTGTGCCATTGATTCAAATTGGGCTCCAAAAACAATAGTTTACTGCTATTTGAAGAAGCTATCTGGTTTCATCCCTTCAACGGGGAGGCATTTGTTTGCTTATCCTTGTCATAATGGATTTGTGAAGGCTTTTTTCATCTCTCCTCATCACTTTCAATATGTAGTCTGAGTTGGTTTTAAGGTTTGTAATGTAAAGAGGTGTTTCGCCAGACTCTACATACATATCACAGCTTCAAACTCCTCCAGTTGTAAATATCCAAAAACTTGGGTACCGTAGCACATGCAGCAGCTCAAAGTTACTTGAAAAATTCGAAATTTGGATTTAAGATCGGTTTTGTGGTTAAAGTAAAATCTAGGCCACACCAAGTTTAGAGCTACTTTGGCTTCGTTGCTTCTTTTAAGTGTTTTGAAACATTAAGATTGTTGGACAGCAAAACTCCAAGATATTTAAAATAATGAACGACCTCAATAGGCACGTTTTTTAGGGACCAGTTTTCTTCTGCGAGTCTTCTTTTCTGACGCGGTTCAAAAATCATTATTTTTGTGTTGTTAGTATTGACGCAGAAACTACAGGTATCACAGAATATATTGAGTTCCACCCGAAAGTATATCACAAACGTCATTAATAAATAAGGTGAATAATATCGGGCTTAATATACACCCTTATGGACAAATGATTTTGCTTCAAACCATTCAGAGAATTAAGTTCCATCCCACACTGAAGCAGCAGATGAGGACAGAAAGTTGAAATAAAACATTACAAATTTACGTGAAATTCGTAACGATGACAATTTGAACATAAAAGCATTTATATTGACCTTGTCAAAAGCTGGCATTTAATTTCTTTTCCTGCTCAATCGATCTCCTGGCAATACTGGTTAGGAACATGGTGAGTCGGTTGTTGTTCTCAATCCATTCGTTCAACCTTTCATTAAGAATTGAAGTTAGAATCTTTCTTAGCGAGTTGAGAATCGAGATACTCGCTACCCGAATATAACAGCTTTGTTGAAATTGTTTGGAACAAAAGTATTTTTCTTGTAGAATTTAATTGCCATCTATGCCAGGAGCCTTACTATTTTTCATTTTACTTAGATTAGTTTTAAGCTCAGGTCGAGTAATAGGATTATCCATTTGGCAGATAGTGACATTGGGTTCTGCATAATAGAAATCATGGTCATTCTCATCAACCAACAAAAGAGTTTTAAAATGAGCTGCTAATGTCTCAACTTCGAGCGTAGTCACCATGCAGAAAATAAAAATCACGACCACCCAGCTCACGGACACTGTTCCACAAAGACTTCGAGTTCTTACAATTTACCAGTTCATTTGCAACATTGTTGACGAAGTCAACTTTTGTTTTATAACAAAGTCTTTTGAAATCCTTGTTACCATGAAGTTAATTTTTTTTTAATTAGAGCATTTGTAGATCTGAAGAACTTAAGTTAAACAAATGAAAGTTTACGAAGTTTCACACAATCCTTATCAAACTATTTGGTTTCTTGGTGTACAAGCATAATTTTGGCTGTTGTTACTGTGGGGAAATGGAGCTGAGGCCTTGATAACTCTTTTAATATGTTCATCATAACTTTCTAGACTGTTATATTGACACGAGGGAATAGAAATGAAGTAACAGCTTTGTAATGATTTGTATAGACCGGCACAATTCTCTTTCCATCTCATTTTTAAAAGGTTAGTTGTCTGGACTTTATATGGACATAGGTATAGATCTAAACGCAAAATACGCCATAATATGCTGTAAGAAGTTCTAATTCCTGATAAAGACAAGGAACCAACACATCCGGGTCTTCGGCAACAGTTTTACTTACCTCATCGATATTTATATCTACTTAAGCTACTACAAAAATGGTTCGATTTTTTACTACAAAAACGGTAGTAGATAGTTAAGCGATCAATTTTTTTGAATGTCAGACATTCAACTGAAAAAAAACTTGCCTTAGCTTAATTTGGCAGATTTTGAACTCCAGCTCTTTACTTTTGAAACCGCAACACGGATAACCCATTTTAACTTTGTGTAAAAAACAACGATTAAAATGATTTTGAAATGTGGTTTTTACCAATTTTGTGTAATATTCGATAGTTTGCGTCAAAAATCCCGTAACGGTTGGCCACTTAGAGGAAAACTAAATGTTCTAACGGTAGACATGCACTGCACATTCAAGAAGACACAAACTTGCACACTTTTTTCTCAAAACCCACCTCTGTCTATCAACTCCAACTCTCATCACCTCGCGCTGAAGAGTTGTTTTCTCTCCTTATCCACACGGTAGAGGTATAGTTCCAAAGATAGAATCAACGGTGGTGAATACAATACCAGTTAGGTTGAACTACTTAGTGATCAACTTATATGGCTTTTACAACATATTCGGAGCTCGGGCCTGTAAAATGTTTCCGACTCCCTTTTCTTGGAGTTATTGTAAGGATCTGTCCGTCCAGGTTAGGGTTGTTCCGTCGGGATAACTTCCCGATCACATAAAATAACTTAGTTGCGAAGCACCAACAAGCTGCGGATTCGGAAGATTTGCAGAAATAGTAATTGCAAACGAAATAAGGACAACGAACTTCAGATTTGTGGAATATTAGGTCTCTTAATAGACTACTTTCAGACGAACAGCTAGAGAAAGAAATTAACCGCTGTAAGGCAGATATTACCACCATGAAAGAAATGACTGGGCAAACGCAAATTCGAAGACTGCAATTTACATACTACTTTGAGAACAAAGATAGCGATTGTTTGGATGTGAATTTGTTATTGAAGCTAGACAAAAAGTCTTAAGTTTCAATAGTATGAGCAAGTGCAATACAAAAACCCGCGTCAAGGCTAAAAAAGGCCTCAAATGCGTTCATGCTCCAATAGACGAACAAGAGGAACGTACCAAAGACTTATTCTTCCAGGTCTTCGTTGATCAATCTGATTGCGGATATAGAAATCTCCTGAACAATCCACTGTCCACAATTACCACAGTGAGATTGATTCATAACACTTCTCCACCATGCAGGATATCAGAATATTCCAGAGGTCAACATTGATTCGGAACACTACCTCCATGTAGCAAAGGTAGGGATATCCCGATCCAATTATATAACGGTGATGACGAATCAAATTCCTCTGTAAGGTTCTCTGTAAAAGCACTCAACCTAGGTGAAGCAGAACATCAATTCCACTTACCCTAACTCGACGAATTGAAGATAGCTACATCTCAACTAAAATCCAACAAATCTGCTAGAGCTGACAGCATCGCTGCCGAATTCTTCAAAGCAGCAGGCGATGACTTGGTAGGGAGCATGCAAAATATGGTCGGAAGAAATCATGCTCTGTAAGTGAAATTTCAGCATAGTTTGCCTAATACCCAATACTGCGAAACTACAGAGGCATAAATCTTCTAAACATTGGATATACGATCCCTAATGCCATGTAATGTGAATGTCTGAAGCCGTTCGTCAACTGCAAAAGGTCTATACCAATGTGGCTTCATACCATGGAAGACCACCATGGACTAAATATTCACATAACGGAAGATTTTGGAAAATACTCAGGAACTTCAAATCGATAAATACTATCACTTTATCCATTTCAAAGCCGCGTAAGCCAGAACTTAAAGGAAAGAGTTTTCTTTCAGAAAAATGTCTATTTTTGGCATCCCTGTCAAACTTGTCCGTTTGTGCAAAATTACAATGTAGAATGCATGCTGCTCTATCAAGGTCGGTAAAGAGTTTACCGATGCGTTTGATGCCAAAAAAGGTTTAAGGCAATGCGATGCACTGTCATGCGATTTCTTCAACGTCGTTCTGAAAGGAAATGTGCAAATTTCAACTCTCAATACCAGAGGCATAATCTTACAAAAGGTTCATCCAATTACTCGGATACCCCGATGATATGACATGGTAGGTAGAAATGGCGATCTCAAGGCAACATAGCCTGAGATCCAATTAGCGCTGTAGTGCGCCGTTTTGATACCAAAAACTCGTTTGAACTTTGATTGAAAGGGATAGATTTATAGAGAATCTTCATACCGATTATGTTAGAGCCATTTTGTTGCATTGAGAAAAAAGATTAGGTCTCTAATCTTTGTCTCAAATAGCTCAAGTTCGTGAAAGAATGCTCTTCCAAAGTATTTGATTCTAGTATTTGTTAAAGCAGGACATTTGGAGAGGAAATGGATTATCGTTTCACTTTCTCTTTGTTCACTACAACTGCGGCAAAAGGTGTTGTAAGAGATACCCAACTTCTGCGCATGAACTCCTATAGGCCAATGATAATGCAGTTGGGTAAATTGCTCCACCTTCGGTTTGATTCAGTTTGGTAGATAGGAAAGATTTTACCCTTCTTAGCACCAAGAGGAATGTTAACCATTTCCGCAAGTGAGCTATGAAGGGCCGATCCTTGCCTGGCTAGCTAGTCAGCCCGTTCATTTCCCACGATACCACTATGGCCCGGAACCCGGATCAGGGTGACACCGAAGTTAATATTCAGGCTCACAAGCTCATCGCGACATTGCTGGACCAATATTAATGTGAGGATATGGCCGAGTCTGTAAAGATAGCCGCATTTCGGTTTTGGTTTCGGTTTTGTTTAAGTATCTTACATGTCTCCCTTATTGCCAGCAGTTCAGTCTAAAAAACGCTAGCAAATTCATTAAGCCTAAAGGATTTGGCTACATTTAGGGACTCAGAAAAACTCCCAGAACCAACTCCGCACTCCATCTTTGAGCCGTCAGTAAAGATGGTTGTGTCGAAACTTATCGACACGATGTCATCCTCCCAATCTTCTCTGGATGGGAAAATTAACTTAAAACCCTTACTGAGTAGGAGTGCAGTAGTCAGTGTCTACCGAGATAATATCTGAGGGAATCAATTTCGTTGGTTGCTGTGACCATAAGGATTTGACAACCAGCTGTTTGATTCCTTCAGCCTAATAGCGCTGCAGGAAACTATGTATTTAATGAAAAGGTCGATTGGTAAAAGATCCAAAATAACGTTTAAGGCGTCCGCGTCCGTTGGGCAAGCACGCATAGCCCCTGTGGTGCCCACGCAAGCTGTTCTCTGAACCTTCTTTAGCTTATTAATATTATAGGCTTTGCTAAGAGCAGGCCACCACACAATTGACCCAAATGTTAAGATTGGACATACTACGGCTGTGTACGTCCATAAAATCATCTTCGACTGAAGTCCCCACTTTTTGCCGAAAGTTTTTCTGCAGGCGTAGAAATCAACACAGGCCTTCTCAACCCGTACTTCAATATTTAGTTTCCAGTTTAGTTTAGTGTCGAGTATAACTCCCAAATATTTTGCACTGGAAGACAATGATAGGATTTGACCATTGAGTCCAGGTAGCGTGAAGGGCGGTACTTTAGTTTTGGTGGTAAAGAGCAACAGCTCAGTTTTACTTTGGTTAACTCCTAGTCCACAACTCGTGGCCCAGTTGCTAACTTTCTTCAAAGCTGTCTCCGTGATTTCACTATTCACAGAGGTGTACGTTCCGATTCGATTGTATTGCCCAGAGTGGCTCGAATCTTCTTACCACTGAGCATAGAAATAATTCATTCTCGAATGAAGTCTTCTACACCGGACTTAACGAGCCATTCTTCAATGGATTCTGTAAGGGCGTTGTTAAAAGCACCTTCTATGTCTAGGAAGGTGGAAAGAGTAAATTCTTTATAATGGATTGTTTGTTCTACAGTAAGCACTAGCTCATGGAAGGCAGTCTCCGTAGATTTGCCAACACTGCGACGGAAGCGGAGAAGATGGTATAGTTTGTACAAAACGTCACCATGAACAGCTATAACTTTTATGTCAGAAACACTGATCTGGTTAAACAAATAAAATTCCAACGATACCGCGACTCAGGTGGGAAAGGACCTCAACCAATCTGGCGTGTGAAACTGAAGACAGCTAGCTAGGGACCGAGCTGGCTGGAGACCTATGTTGGTTGGGGCCTGGGGCATTCCCAAACTGTAGCGCCACTTTAAGTAAGTAAGTAAATGGCCATAAATCTTGGACAAAATCATCGATATTTGGAACTACAGAATAGACTACGTCGGAGCAATCCGTAGCTCCTATTTTCCTGACATCATTTTTAATTATAATGCCAGAAAATTATCATTCGTATAGAGTTTCATGTCAATTTCAATTGATTTCAAAAAATTAACACAATTCAACATTATGGTGGAGTTAATAATATCCTTTATTTATATTTAATTCTTTAAAACAAGATTTTTGGCAAATTCAAAAGAGTCAAATTAAGAAGCCATATGACGAAAAAACACAAAGTCAAAATAATTTTCCAGCTAAAACTATGGATACCTACTCTACTTGAGGTATTAATTCCACATTTTGATTAATGTTCATCACATCATCTGTAGATACCTTATTTCTCAGTGACTTGTCTTACCCCAAAGAACTATGTGAATATATATAAACTATGCAACTCTCGTCGTCGTCTGGCTTGTCATCATTTCTAGAAAGATATCAAATAACCTTAACCCTGTGTTCCTCTTTACAGAACTGTCCTAAAATGTTTGATATAGGAACATAAATTACCCCCATTGGAGTTCATCGTACATCATAAAAGATATCTTACCTGGAGTGTCATCTGGCTAAACCACTATCCACCACCTTTGCCATCATCAACAAACCACATAGTCAAAATATATCTAACACAAGTCCTTGATTCATAATATTGTAGCCCAGTATAAACCGAACACCAAAAATGAACACCATCAAATCTCGTTTTAACCCAGATAAATTGTTAAATGCACATCATGATATTAAATTCATATCCAGAGATTTATATTTAGCTTAGAATCTAGACTTTTGTGGTAATGCAGGATATGAGAAGGACATTTTCGCATGAGCCATATTCTTACATAACCTAACTCGATTACGATGCTTTAGCTTATAGAAAAATGATGAAAATCCAAACCAAAAAACCAAACGGACGTACAACCCTGAAATGTTTATGTTTGACCATATGTCACTTTATGCCCTGCTTTCATGTCAAAAGGCACAAGTGAAAAGGAATCTGACACACCCCATCAGAAGGATATAGAAAGTCAGAAGAAAAAAACGAATAAAAATCTACGTACAATAAGGACGAATGAATTATGAAAATATAAATAGCATTCTATTCTATAATAATTGTCAAAACATTATATGATTACCGCAACTAGGATCAGCTTCAGCATCAGCACCAGCAAAAGGCAAAAACTAGCCTATCAAATGGGGTATTTTCTTGCTCGACCAACTTCTATCTTGGAGCACCTCACCGCACAGCACCGCACAAAAAACTTTGTCCACTCTTTTCTGAACTTTATTTCCGACGAGCTTAAACTTATATCCATTGCCATTCACAGGAATAGGAATCACACTTCTAGATAGATACTTTCCAGACCCGCTGGTCGGCCAAACAAACGCACAATCAGTCTTGCATCTGTAAAAGGACATTTTCATTAGGGTAAATGACGTTTGTTTTTCATCGTATAACACAGAGAAGAAATAAATTGTTTAAATGTGTCTCATTGACATGAAGAAGGCTTGCAAGGGACTTATATGATTCTAAAAAGAGGTTGGGATGCGACCCACACTGATAACTTCTCATACCGTCTGTCAATTGGTCTTGCTTAAAAGTTTGTCTATATGTACTCGTTTCAATTTTTACCAAATTTGCGTAATAGTTTTTGTAGATTTTATTTCTTATGAAAAAACGGACTGTTGGATTTTTATATAGAAATAACTGAATATCGAAAACAATATTTTCTGTGAAATAAAATAAGTTTGAAACCAATATTTTTAATTTTTAAATAGAAATTTGAGCCGAAAATCAATTTTTACCAACTTTTGTTAATTTTTTTAGGTTTTTAATTTTTTGTACAAAAGCAGTCAGTTCGATTTTTTTCAAAATTTTACTGAATGTTGAAAACAATAATTTTTGAAAGATAAAAGTAAATTCAAGCCAATATCTTAAAGTTTTGAAAATAAATTGGAGTCGAAAATCAATTTTTACCAACTTTTATTAATTTTTTTTTTAGGTTTTTATTTTTTGTAAGAAAACTGTCAATTAAATTTTTTTTCAAAATTTTATCGAATTTTGGAAACTATATTTCTTATAAGATAAAATTAGTTTAAAGCCAATATTTTAAATTTCTTGAAAAGATATTTGAGTCGAAAATCAATTTTTACCAACTTTTATTAATTTTTGTGTATGTTTTTATTTTTTGTAAAAAAAACTTCAATTTGATTTTTCTCAACATTCTTCAGAATGTTGAAAACAATATGTGTTATAAGATAAAAATAGTTTGAATCCTAAATTTCAAGTTTTTGAAACGATATTTGAATCGGTATTCAATTTTTAACAACTTTGAGTGATGTTTTTTTAATAAAAAAAACTGTCAATTCGATTTTTCTTAAAATTTTGTCATATGTCAAAAACATTATTCTTCGTTAAACAAAACAAATTTGGAGAAAAAATCATTTTTTGTTCGTTAACTACTCGAGGTGACAAATATTTTTAATTGGAGTTTTTTTCCAAAAATATATTTGTTCGGTTTCAATTCGTCAAATCGGACCCATTACAATAACTTCCCATAGAAAGTTAAAAATAATGTCAAATCTAAGTTCATAACTAATGAAAGAAGTACAATGTTCATTCGACGTATTTGACACTTGTTAAAAAATTTTCGTAAATATCAAATATAAATTTACGATATGTGTTCGATTAGGTTAGACGTTGGTTTTTTCTGTGCCTCCTTGAATTTTAAAGTAAATTGTTCTTTCTTGACGTTTACACATAGTTTTTTTTGACGTATAGGGTACTGCACAATTCTTTCTGCTTTTAGTACATATTCCAGTTGTTTTTTCCTTATTTTTTTTTTTGCTTGCTAAGCTTGGACTTCTGTTCAAGTAAAAAAAGGAAATGGGCAGTAGAATATCTCTTCTATGATTATGAGAAAAAGTTTTCTTTTCAGTTTTTTCTTATCCCCCAAATAGCGTAGTTGTATTGCCACAATATTTTCTTTTTTTCTTCACCTTTCCCCACTCACGTTTTTCGTGTTTTCTTTTTATTTTATTCCATTTGACTGCTGTTGTTTTATTTTCTTGGCACTTTTGGTCTTTGGTGATAATCATAAAACTATACATATTCTTACAAAAAAGTCGAGACACAGAAAAACATTATATGGCCCGAACAAAGCTAGGGCATCCAGGCTTTACCACAATCATAGTAGTCAGTCTAAACTATAGGGAGACATAAAAATAAGTATATATTCACCTATTTGCCATTTCATTGAGTGTCCCATACTATGTATAGGTACCTTACCTTACTCCAGACATCAGGATCCTTTTTCTTAAAGAGAAAACGCATCATGAAGTGAAGCCCTAAATCCTTTTTGGGTAAAAATTGCCAAATTTGTGGTTTTGGCTTTATCAAACAATAAAAAATATCTACAAATGTACACTTTGTGTCTCTAGATTGAGTACAGGTATTTTTGTTTTGATTAAGATTACAACCTAAAGGAGCAGTTGTATTACATTGCGAGAAAACAAACCCATTTTTCAACATTTCTAGAAACAAAATAACATTTATTCTTGAGGAATAACAGAAACGGATAAGAGTTACAGTCAAACACCGAATCCGAATGCCTTATTTTTTTCCCTTGAAAAAAAAATTACTTCTCTTTAACGATTTGTAAATTTCTTGCGACTTAATTAAACTGTAACAACAATGACCTATAGATGATCATGATTGACAATTTTGAAAACCGATTGATCAATGATAAATTAATTGCTTAAAAAGTGGTTTGAACCATCGATTTTACTGATGGTGACCTCGTTTTAAAAAATAATAAAAAGTACGGACCAATTAAGCCGCCGGCCACCGGCCCGAAAACCCCACCAAACGGTCACTTTTTGAGGATGCATTATGACCATGGTTGGTGTTCCCCCATAAACGGCAATTTTGTTTGTTAACACAGCCATTCCTCCAAAAGTGCTCCTCGTCACTTAAGATGATTTTTGGTCAAAATTGGAGTCCTCTTCTAAACGATTCAAAGCCTATTTAGAGAACAAACGGCAATGTCTATGGTCGTTAACTTTCAGCTGCTGGGCCAGCTGGATCTTGTACGAGTGTAGGCCCAAGTATCAACACAACTCTCGCCAAGTTGAAATCTGCGAAAGGCCGAGTTCTTGTGCATGGTGCCTCGGGTTCTGCTGTACACTTTGACGGACCGCGGCGATGGTCTCGACCGACCTTGCTTTCCTTGAACTTACGGGTATTGGCTGATTGTTTACTGAACTAGTCGTTTCAAATTTGGCCACCAAACGTTGAAGAGTCGACTGTGAAGGGCCACCACGTCTACCGTTAAATGGGATCAATGCACGCAACGAACACTTATTTTGATAACACAGTTTAATCATTTGAACGTGCAGTTAAATCATGTAACTTGCTATTACGATTTGGAATAAATAATAAAAAAAATATTTGACAGACTTCACCAAAACAAAATGTCCGCCACGGATCGCAAAAATCTACCCGCACCAAATTGAAAACCTTATAAATAAAATGTATTATCGAATATATCCTTGCTCGTATCATTTTTAACGGGCTAATTTCTATGCCTCAAAAATAAGTTCGTATTATGTCGTTGTTGGGTCGACAACGCAGAGTACCCTAAATGCGTTACTTCTTCCCACTGCTCCAAAATCCAGAGGAAACATAGTTCGTTGTCTATGATCGTTTGCCCTTAGCTACTGGGTCAGTTAAATTGTCTATGGTTGATCAGTTAGTGAGAGAAATGTTCTGAAATATTTTACCTACACTGCGAGTAGTCCTTTAAAACAGCAGAACTCCGTTTTTGATAAAACAATTTAATCAAATCATGATGATTTGGCAGAATAGTTCTAATAAATTACAGAAAGACAAACCTTACAAATTTAGAAGTACATACACATGAATGCGCTCTGAGCTTAATATTATTTCGGATGGGTTTCTAGTTTCTAAGATATATGAGATAATGAGGCCTATCACGAATTTCTTTGAACGGAAATTTTTACGAATTCCGATTCTGATTACGATTGAATTAATTTTATATGTTTATAATTTTGTTTAATCTCATTAATTTAAAATCATTGCTCTCTGGTTACTTTACGGTCGTTCCAGGGTTGCCGTTTATTTTTCTTCTTAGGCCTTAAGCAATACCCATGGCATGATGGTCTGTGCGTTAGACTGTCATGTCAGAGGCAGGTACCCTCTATCCACGACAACAGTACTCGCACACAGGAATTGTTGAGAGTTGTAAGTCACTAGGTCCTAGTTCTCAACGGACTGTGGCGACACCTAATTTATTTATTTCAAGCTTTTAGAAACGGCCAACATAACTTAAAAAAATACATCTAAAATATGTTTCAAATATTGGGCTAGTTTGCAAACTAGTTGGTTCAAACTTTGTTTTTCAAAATGTGATCTACACAATAACATTTTAGTTTTATTAAAGTTCATACTTACTTACTTACTTAAGGTGGCGCTACAGTCCGGGCGGACCTGGGCCTTAACCAACAAGCGTTTCCAGCCAGCTCGGTCCCTAGCTAGCTGTCTCCAGTTTCGCACGCCAAGTTGGTTGAGATCCTCTCCCAACTGGGTGCGCCACCTGAGTCGCGGTCTTCCTCTACTGCGCCGTCCCTCAGGATTGGATTCGAAAACCCTCCGGGCTGGAGCGTTGATGTCCATCCGCTCTACATGACCTAGCCATCTAAGCCGTTGGACTTTAATTCTGCTAACTATAGGTCAGTGTCGCTGTACAGCCCGTACAGTTCGTCGTTATATCTTCTCCTCCATTCTCCATCTATGCGTACGGGACCAAAAATCACCCGAAGAATTTTTCTCTCGAAGCATTCTAAGACGCTCTCATCTTTCTTTGACAGGGTCCAGGCATCAGCGCCATAAATGAGAACCGGGATGATGAGTGTCTTCAAGATGGTGATTTTAGATGTTCGAGAGAGGACTTTACTTCTCAATTGCCTTCTAAGTCCAAAGAAGCAGCGATTTGCAAGAGTTATTCTTCGTTTGATTTCAGGTGTCGTTGTCTGTATTAATAGTGGTGCCTAGGTAGACAAAGTCCTTAACTATCTCAAAGTTATAGCTGTCCATGGTGACGTTTTGTCCAAGACGTCGTTGTTCAGTGTCCTTTTTTGATGACAGCATATACTTGGTCTTGCCCTCATTGACCACTAAACCCATCTTCTTCGCTTCCGTCGCAATGCTCAGAAACGCTCCACTGACATCACGCTTTGATCTTCCAATTATGTCAATATCATCTGCGTATCCGAGTAATTGGATGGATCTTTGGAAGATTGTGCCTCTAGTGTTGACGGTTGAGTTTTGCACAATTCTTTCCAGAACGATGTTGAAGAAGTCGCATGACAGTGCATCACCTTGTCTAAAACTTTTTTTGACATCAAATGCATCGGTAGGATCTTTCCCGACCTTGATAGAGCAGCGTGCATTCTCCATCGTCTTTCTGCACAAACGGATAAGTTTGACAGGGATGCCAAAACTAGACATTGCTCGGTACAGCTCTTCCCTATAGATGCTGTCATACGCGGCTTTGAAATCGATAAAGAGATGGTGGGTATCGATTTTAAGCTCCTGGGTTTTTTCCAAGATCTGCCATAGTGTGAATATTTGGTCGATGGTGGACTTTCCTGGTCTGAAGCCACAATCAGGTTGTTGACGAATGGCTTCAGACGTTCACGTAATACGGCAGAGAGGATCTTATAGGCAATGTTAAGGAGACTGATGCCTCTGTAGTTGCCGCAGTTTAGAGGGTCTCTTTTCTTATGTATCGGGCACACTATGCTGAGATTCCACTCATCGGGCATGCTTTCTTCCGACCATATTTTGCAGATGAGTTGGTGCATGCTCCGTACCAAGTCATCAACTGCTGCTTTGAATAGTTCGGCAGCGATGCTTTCAGCTACAGCAGCTTTGTTTGACTTAAGTTTAGATATAGCTATCTTCACTTCGTCAAGGTCGGTTAGGCGAAATTGTTGATCTGCGTCGCCGAGGTTGAGTGGTTCTATCTCCCTTACAGCGGAATTCGGTTCGTCATCGCCGTTATATAATTTGAAGAAGTGATCTTCAAATATTCTCAGCATCGACTGCGGTTCTACTACGGTGTTCCCCTGATCGTTTTTACAGGCTTCGGTTCTTGGCTGTTACCCTTGGGAGGTTTTTTTTACCTTTTGGTAAAATTTACGAACCTCATTCCTGTTGTGACATATCTCTATCTCCTCGATCGGGCGCTTCTCATGCTCTCTTTTTTTCCGTCTAAGAAGCCGGTGTTACTCTCTCCTCTTCTGCTCGTAGAGCTCGCGAGCAGCTCTAGCCCTTTTGTGCAGCGCCGTTTTGTATGCCTCTTGTTTCGCTGCGTGCGCTTGCCGGCATTCGTCGTCAAACCAGGGTTTTCGAGGCGGCATCTCTGATGGCTGCAAGGCAATGTTGCCACTGGTTTTCAATGCTTAATGCAGGCAGCATAGGACTCCTTAAGAGGTTATTAGAGACTCGATCGGAAAAGGACATGGCAGTCTATTGCGATTGTAGCCGTCTAACGTCGAATTTTCTCACAGTTCTTTCTTTTTTTGGCTTGGATCAGGATATCCGTAGCCGAACCTTGGCTACAACGAGGTATTGGTCCAAGTCAATGTTGGCCCCTCGCAATGTTCGGATATCCTGTATACTAAAGAAGTGTCATGCGTCGATCGCAATGTGGTCAATTTGGTTGACGGTTAATTGATCAGGTGATTTCCATGTCCCCTTATGGATATTAAGATGCGTTAAGTTCATACCTATACTAAAATCCAGATGGCCTCGAAGAGCAAAATCTAGTCAAAAAAATTAATATATTTGTCTCTCACCCTAACAATGCAATATTGGCCGTAAAATTTGGTTTCCACTATTTTAAACATGTTTAAGACAATCAAACACTGGGCTCATAAGACTTAGTTAAAGCACAAATTATCGTTTAACAAGAAATTATATCATGATTTTGGAATGTAAGAGGTGTGTTCAAAAATTACCCAGAATTTTTGTTTTTTTTTCACAAAATATTTATTTATTCGTTTACATCAATGTCGTCCCCTTCAACGTAGTCCCGCCCCAGATATAATACACTTATGTCAGCGTTTTTTTCAATCTTCGAAGCACTCTTCATATGTCCTTGAGCATTGTCAGCGATTCGGCCTTTATTTTTTCGATCAAGGAAAAATGCCGTCATTCAAGATCTCTTGATACACTATGCCATTTTAATCGAAGAAAACAGTAAGAAAAACCTTCACATTTGATCAAACTTGACGTGCTTTTGTCGTTGGTGACGTTGGATGCTTCTAGGACTACGATTGTGCTTTGGTTTCGATATCATAACCAAGCACCCATGTTTCATCACCAGTTATGACAATTTCAAACAAACTTGGATCGTCGTTGACGTCATTTAACAGCCCCTGAGCACTGTTCATGCGATTGTTTTTTTGGTCAAACATTGTTTGAAAAAGTTTTAATCGTTTTAGTACCTTAATAAGTTTCTTTTAATTCTCATTAGTTATAAGTCTATATAACTGATTTTTTGAGCAGACCTTGAATTTAATGCTTTCATAATTTTGGAATAAATAGTTTTTAGTGCTTCGAACTTCGATTTTACTATCTTTTCAAATTTTTAAAATACTTTTGTTTTTCAATTTGTATCGATTTGTACTTTTAAAATAACTCTGTCTCCAACATTGTTTTAAAATGTTGTATAAATCAATTTACATTAATACAACAAAAAAAAAATAGAAATTTTTAACTATGATTATTTAGTTCACCAAAAAAATTGTTCTCAGCAAGATCAAGTCGATCAAAAAATTTCGTCGTGAGTTTAATTATTATACCTTCAATTAATTCCACATTCGCCTTTACGTGGAGATCTAAGGTGGAATGATGCCAGGGTAGATTGAGCATCATTTTTAAACTTTATTTTGAGCAACTTGTAGCTTTTTATATGAGTTTTAGCTTCGTTTTTCCATACTGGACAACCGTACAAAAGAATTGCCTGAAATATAACCTTACAAATTATCGTTTTATTCTCGACTGAAAGTAAAGACTATCTTGATTTTTTATAGTGATTTTGAAATATGGTGATTGAATATTTTAGAATCAAAGAAAATACCGAGATATTTCACTTGATTGTCCCAAGAAACCGTAATACATAATATTTGCAAATTAATGCTTCGGAGGTAGCAAGCTTTTCTTTTCCTCGTGAAAAGATGGCTTGAAACTTGTCAGCATTAAGTTTGATTTTCCATCGATTGTAATAATATTCTCATCGCATTATTCAAGTCCGTCTCAATGTTGAGACCAAACGTATTCGAGAAAGTATTGCAGTGTCATCAGCAAAAACTGCTGCTTCACAGGATGGTAACTTGGGAAAGTCAGAGGTATACAGGTTATACAAGGTCGGTCCAAGGACAGATCCTTGAGGGACACCAATATCAAAATGTATTATTTCCGAAACACTACTATTAACATGTACCGTAAAACATCTACTTGAAAGAAAACTCTGAATAATTTTACACAGATAAGGTGGAAAATTGAGGGAAATCATTTTATAAATGATACCATTGTGCCAAACTGAATCGAACGCTTTTTCGATGTCTAACAATATCAATTCAGTAGACATACCTTGGGAGCGATTGCTTTTAATTAAGTTACGTACACGAAGAACTTGATGAGATGTACTGTGGTATCTCCTAAAACCAAATTGTTCTTTTCGATATAAGTTGTTATCAGTTATTGCTTAAACAATATTGTTTTTAATTATTTTCTCATATATTTTGTTGACATTGCTGAGTAAACTGATTGGTCCATAATCAAGTCCTAACAGAGTTTTTGTCGGCTTTAAGAATTGGTATTAGCATACCTATTTTCCAATTAGTAGGAAAGTATTGCATTTTCAAGCAAGCATTTACGACGATTTTAGGTAACATTTTTAAATAAAGATTTTTAAATTGATCGAGCCCACTAGATTTTCTTGATTTAAGTGTGTAAACAACTGCAGCTACTTCTTCTTGAGTTGCTTAAATATTTTGTGGTGTGTCAAAAATCATCTACACATATACACACAAACATCTATCTTAAAATCTTTTATTTAGATTCTACTGACATTGGGACTTCAATAAATGCCAAAATTTCCAATTTGACAAATCGGACCGATTACAATAACTTCGATGGGATGTTGAAAAGTCCTTGAGTTCTTATTGAAAACTTAGCTTTCAAATTAAATAAATGCATAATATAAATGCCTAATGCCTATGCCACCTAAAGTTTTTTAATGGCTACTGCCTCTTGTGAGGAATTGACAAATTCTCCAAGAGTAATTCTTGTCATGAATAGTTTTTTCTTAAATTTGCCGTTTGGATTCGGATTAAAACTGTAGGTCCCTTCCATCCCTGACAACACTACTCGCACAAGAATGGTTGAGAGTTGTTAGTCACTAGGCCCTAGTTCTCAAACGGACTGTTGCGCTACCTAATTTAATTTACTTAATAATAATATAAAAATTGTTAACCATTCTGTCAAAAAAGAGTATATATAGGTCCCTAAAGAATTTAAGAAATTTTCAAGACTACATTTTTTAAGAAATTTTGAAATACGAAAAAGAAAAACTGTCCTCTTCGCACTAAAACAGGATGTTCATTATTGTGATAAAACTTTTTCCTCTTTGCGTATTTTTTGTTGCTGTAATTTTCTCCTTACTTCTTGTGCAATCCCTTTTAGTTGTTGTTGTAATATGAGTGGGCGGCGGCGAATACTATTACGTGTATGAAAAAGGACGAAATTATTGCTTAGTAATTTATGTAGAATCCTACTTAGTTTTATGCTCTCGTTTTATCCTCTTATTGAAGGATTTTATTTTTTTTGCTCTTTCTTCCATATTGGTCAGATGATTACACCCATTCAACCAAGAAAAAAGGAAGCAAGAAGTAGGTGCTCTTGTGGTCAAAATGTTGTTTTCTTTTTTATTTTTTTCTAATATTTTGGATGAAATAAAACAGGCAAAGAAGTGACTCACACAAATTTGTGTGTGTCCCTATCCCTATCCTTATTATTAAATGGAAAAAAATAAAACGTCGAAAAGGACGAAGACGACCAACGCACGACCAATGCGGGGGAGAAAGCTACCCTCTTAGATATTTAATTTTTTGTATATATTATTACTTCTGCTTTATACTTTTTTTTTGGGGACTTGGACCGAGGCAGGCGAGCAAAAATATGAAGTCTCATTGGGATATTAGAAGTCATAATTTCATGCAGAATTTATTAGGGGGTAAAAGGATATTCTATGGAGAACACATATAGGAAAAAAGTAATAAGTAGGCAGTGATGCTGCAGTATATATCTCAAAATACCTTCGTCTTTTGTTTTATTGTGGGACACATTCGATTGGAAGGGGGGATATAAAATATAAGAATATTAGTTTTGGAAATACTCGTACATACCATCCTTTATAGGTAAACCTGCATTATTATAGGAAACCCATTTTTAGGCTTAACAAACATTCAAGCAAACATCATACAAATTCCGAAATTTTGTGAATTATTGGTTTATGAACAAAATATAAGTAAATACTTTTCGTTCTTAAGGTGTTCTGGTAATTTAACAAGAATATTTCAGTAAAATTGTGGTTAGCGTTTGATCTACATAAGTGATTCCCTGAATTCTACTATTATTTCCAAGAATTATGTAAGTTCCTTTCGATTACTGGTAAGGTTCTAGAAACTTCGGATTTATTTGGCGTTAAATTAAAAAAATCGTGAGACTAAGTTATTTCGTCATCTATTTGGATTCCAACTATGACATTAATTAATACAAGAACATGTCCTTGAACTAAAAATGCGCTTTTGTGTTTCTGTCTATATGTTCTTCATAATCTCAAGCTTTTCATCTGTACTTTCTAGTTTAAGGTGGCTTTACAGTGATGTGTGAACTAAGACCTAACCCTACATGCGGCCTTAGTGACCAAGCCATCTTAGTCGTTGGACTAATCAACTCACATACGGTATTGTAGATCGCAAACGACCCAAGGTGCTTTTATACGCTTTTATCATATTTCATGCTTCTGCACCATATAGAAGGACGAAGATGATGAGGGTGTGAAACTTTGGTTGCTCGAGAGAAGACTTTACTACTCAATTGCTTTCTTAGCACAAAGAAAAATCGGTTAGCAAGAGTTATTCTTCTTTTGATCTCAGCACTGGTGTTGCTTTCTGCATTCATAGCGGAGCCCAGGTAGGCAAAATTCTAAACTACCTCAAAGTTACGGCTGTTGATGGTGACGTTTTGACCGCGATGTTTGTGTTGTGGGTTCTTTCTTGATAACAGAATATACTTTGTTTTTACCTTAATATGCGTTAAACCCGTTTTAGACGCTTTTTTCTCAAAACTAAAAAAGAACCATTTACATCTTTAATTTACTATTCTTTCAAGGATGATGTTCAGGAAATCACATGACGGAGCATCACTTAGTTTCTATCTGCTCTTCTACTCAATTGGCTGCTTTTAACTGCCGACATTCAATATTAAACCAGGGGTTGTTAGTGGCTGCTTACAATCCAGCACTTTAGAGGTTGCTTCTCTGTTTGCATCTTGGTAATGTTGCCACTGGTTCTTGATACATTGTTTTGTGGCAAAGAACTTCGAAAGAAGTTACTTTTGACCCGGTCAAAGAAGGATTTATTGATCGTTAACGATTGTAGCCATTGGACGTTTTATATTCTTCTAGAATCTCCCTGTGTTGCCTTATGTCTAGAAACTCGATGTGCTTCTTTTTCTACAACTAGAAAGTGTTCCTAGTCGATTTAAGCTCATTGAAAAGTTCGGGCAACCATGATGCTGAAAGCTTGTTAATCGTCGATCGCAATATTGTCATAATGGTTGACTGTAGATTGATCTGGAGAACTGCAAATTCTTTTATGGATGTTGAGGTGTGGAAAATGTATACTAGCCACCTTGACGTTCCACTAAAAACTTTTGTTTCTCCTAGCTTGGCATTAAGATCGCCCAAGACAATTTTAATATCATAGCTAAGACAAAGCTTATAATGCTTTTTTCGAGATCTTGAAGACCATATCCTTGGTGTTGTCATCCTTCTTTTCTGTGGGGGCGTTCGCGCATAGTTGGCTAATGTTGCCTTATTTAGCCTTGATGCGGATGGTTAGAGGCGCTCGTTGATGCACCTATAGCTCAAGACTTTTTGCCTCAGTCTGGTGCCAATGACAAAACCGCATTCAAATAGGCGTTGTTGATTCACAATAGTCATATCGCAGTTCTTCAACCTCTTTGGCGTTGATATAATACAGTCTGGCATCACGCTAATTCTTTGGCTGCACCTGGTCTATTATGGGACCACATGCATATCAGAAGTTTGCTGTCCTTAAATCATTTCAACAGCAAATTCTTCCCTATCCGAGGCTTGTTAGTGATTCGCAACTGTTTTTTCTTTACGTGATTAGGATGCCACTCTGACACACAACTTCAAACCTGAAGGACTAAGTCCTTAATTTAACTTCAAGGGTAAGAGCCAGCATAACCGCTCTTTATAGGTCTGGTGTCCAAATATGTCGTAGTAGCCCTATAAGGTGTTAACTAAGCAGTTCGACCTAATTGGTACCGTAGACGCCAACGTTGATTCCATCTTGAGAAAGTCTAATTGAAATTTTGGGTTCCAATATTGATTTTAATTTTTGATATTTGATATTTGATATTTATTGATTAAAATAACAGCTGTACATTAAGATTGACTTATAAATAGTACAGGATATAATACAATATTTACTAATGATAATGCAAGTATGTAAACACTATGTTTAAAGCAATTGTAGCAAACTATTAATAATTTATACAATAACAATCAATTAAAAACAAAATTAAAAGTTAAAGTCGCAAGAAGAAGAAATTACAATAATTACAAAAAAGTTACTTTATTACAAAAAAGTTACCTCAGTTCAAATTTGAGAAATATTCAAAACAAAGTTGATGAAACCTTCTATATTCGATTCCAGACCTCATGTGACTGGGAAGATTATTCCACAGTCTGACAGCATAAACGAAAAATTGCCTACGTGATGTCAAACAGGTAAACCTGGGGGAGCGCAACAAGGTAAAACGATTTGAGAAGCAAAAATCCAGCTTATTAAACAAATAATTTGGAGTCTTGTTAAAAATTAGTTTGAAGAGAAGCAAACAACACCGATATTTAAAAAAAGCTTCCAAGTTGCAATTTAAAAGTTGACGAGCCTGAAACGAAACGTGATCGTATGTTCGAAGATTGAAAACAAACCGAGCAATGGCATTGAATGCTACCTTTAGCTTACGAAGCGAGTTGGAGTCAGGATCTGCAAATAACTCACACCCATACGTTACTATTGGTATGATAAGTGATTTAACCAGCTTTAATTTAACTTGAGGAGGCAGAATTGATCTAGTAACAGATAGTCCTCGGAGTAAAGCATAAATTTTGGAGATAACAGTATCGATATGGGTGTCCCACGTTAGCCTACTGTTGAAGGTTATACCTAGGTTTTTTGCATTTGTGACATATTCGATTTGGCAGGCGTTCAAGTAAAGGGGTGGAAAATTCACAAGGTGGGGTTTATTTTTACATATTGGAATAGCTTTTGTTTTTTCTGGATTAAGTACAAGTTCATTGCGAGTTGACCAATCGAATATTGAGCATAAATCAATGTTCATTCTTTTTATCGCATCTTCAATCATACCGATAGAAAAGCTAATATATAATTGTACATCATCAGCGTAGATGTGAAACTGGCAGTAAGATAAAACAGATGGCAGATCATTAATAAACATAGAGAACAGTAAAGGACCAAGGATAGATCCTTGAGGAACACCTATATTGACAGGAAGAAACGAAGACATTTTACCTTTACACGATACGGCTTGCATGCGATTAGTCAAATACGAATAAATAAGATTTTTAGTTGTGTCAGAAAAATTGAAATAAGTCGTCAGTTTATCACAGATAAGGCTAGAGTTAACGCAATCGAATGCTTTGGAAAAGTCAAGTAGGGTTATCACAGTTGTATAATTAGAGTCTAAATCTTGTCTTATATCTTCAGAAACTTTTAAAAGGGCTGAGATGCAGCTGTATCCAGATCTAAATCCCGACTGGAGAGGTTTAAGAAGACGTGAATCTTCAATATAATTTTTAATCTGGTTACTTAAGATAGTTTCAAAAGCCTTAGATAAAAAAGGAAGGGTAGCTATTGGTCTGTATTCCATTTTCTTTCCTCGTTTAGGGATGGGTATAACTTTAGATTTTTTCCAGGAGGTGGGATAGATGGAGGTCATTATGATGGTGTTAAAAATGTGGGTTATGTGAGGAAGTATGAAAGGAAGAATGATTTTTAAAAAGTCTGGGTGTATGTTTTCAAGTCCAGTTGATTTGGATTTAATGGAAAATATTGCTTTACCTACTTGATATTCATCTACTGAACAAACAGAAAAAGCATCGACTCTATCGTTTTCCGAAACACTAGATTGCCCAGTTGGGAATTGGGTTGGGGGAGTAGAGAACTTTCGATTCAACTCCTCTAAATCAATATTATCATCGGAAATAGAAGAATCTCCTCTTAAACCAATGCTTTTGACTTCTTTCCAAAAATACTTGGAGGAACGATTTGAGTTGAACCTGTTGTTATAAAAATTGTATTTAGTTGATTTTATTAATTTAGTTACAAGGTTCCGAGATGACGTTTCCAACGTCGGTAAAAAACGTCTCTTGTTTTCATAGCATTAATGATCTCAAGAGAAAGCCAGGGACAACTACGCGATCTAATTTGACGAGTTTTAATGGGAACGTGTTTATTAAAAAGGTAAGTAATTGCAACGGTAAGACATTCAATTTGATTATCAACGTTTGATGTTGCATAAATTGAGTACAAGTCAATAGATGAGCAATCACTAAATAAAGATTCGACATTTATGTTACGAAAATCACGATACTCTAAATATTGCGGAGATTCGTTTTCAAGATATAAATCAAAAGTTGCAAAAATCAGATCATGATATGAAAACACTGGCACGGATAGCTGACTGGAACATTTAACAAGACTAACATCGCTTACAAGGAAAACATCAAGAAGGGAAGGTACACAGTCGGGCTTAAAATGTGTTGGTTCAATATTATTAACAAAAGAAAGCCCCAGAGAATTCATTGAAGTCTTAAAACAATTAGAGGAGGGTTTAAGGAGGTTAATATTTAAATCTCCGCAAATGATTAATTTAGGTACTCGATAACACATTGCTTCTATTATCGGTGTTATTAGACCAGAACTAGCAACTCTAGGTGGCATGTATATTAGGGTGGAGTGAAAATTTTTTTCTTTGAAATTCTAAAAAATACCCCCCGCAAAAGTTGCATATAGTTATAAAACTAATTTAAAGAATTTTTATTTTTTTTTATTTTCACCACTAGGGGTCGCGCAAAGCAAAGAAAAAAAAATGTATTTAAAAAAAAAAAAAATATTTTTATTTAGTGTATGGGGTTTCCTACAACTTTGAAATGTATGAACGTGTTTAAGAATGCCCTATTTTTATAAAACAGACCTTTGTTATTCTATTTTCTTTTTAGCAATTTTCTATTTATTAGGTACCTATATTTTAATTCATAAAAGAATTTGATGGGTTTTGGTATAATGTTCTTCATAATCAATGTTTCTGAAATGTTTCTGTCGTTATTTTTATTTCTGCACTTCTGCAGTATTACAAAATTTAATTTGAAAAAGAATCATAGTTTCCTTGCACCGTTGCTTGAAATAAAATTTAAAACCAAAAACTTAGTTGCCCGGCATGAGGTGTCATTTTAATAGTTTAAAATAAACCTAACTGCTTTTTACTCGTGACTCGTGTATTACAAAAGAAAGTTTGATTTACAAATACTTAAGTGTTCCTTTTAATTATTTTCTACAAACATTATTGTTTTAAAAAAGTAAGTTGTTGAGATGTACGTCGTACGATTGCCTTGGAAATCGAAAACAATTATTTTACTGGATTTTTTTTCTAGAAATTAAAGTCAGAATGGATACTATTACTCGCTCACAGAGAAAAGTTTGCCAAATATTTGGAACAGGGAAAATGTTATCGATGCGTCTGTTGCCCACTAACGAAGATGTTTGTCGCCACATTTTCTTCCTCGAAGAAGAAGAAATCTCCTTGATGAAGAGAATATCACTCACAGCTACGAAAATCATGCAAATCTACGTTATGTCTTCAATTCCAACGGTCGGTAAGTTCAGTGTTGAGAAAAAAATTAAAAAATTAAACGAGAAAAGGACTGCACTTCTTAAAACACCAAAAAACAGAAGGTCAGGTGCATATGAGCTGCAGTTAAGCGATTTTAAGAACGATGGTAAAAAACTCTTTGACATATCAGCTTGTAAGTGCATTGATTTGAAGTGCTGCTCCTGTTCAAAAGAAAAAAAAGTTCCAGTAAAAGAGCGTTCCTTTCTTGAAGATCAAAGGACACAAAGAAAAATGGCTATTGGCACAGTCGATGTTATTGAAACCAGTAAGCTTCAAAAATCCCTTGCAAGAAAGTTGACGAGTTCTTCAGCTTCAAGCTCTTCCAGCAAGCCGACGCAATTCATCACTGAAACAGACGATACCGATATCTACTCTTCAGATGCCGAATCTGTTGTAATTTCAATGCCACTGAAAAAAAAAACACGGTTAGGCAATGACGCTCTTTTCAACACCAACCGAAAATGTCTCTCTAATGTTGCGAAGGTGGCAGACAGATTCAGAATGTCTGATAGAGCAACAGCAACAATGGTAACAGCAGTTTTAAGAGACTACGGTGTTATCCATGATATGGATCAATCAAATATTGCTGACAGAAGCAAAGTAAGGAGGGAAAGGTCAAAATCAAGGAAGCAATTGATTAACGCATCTATCCGTGAACCCTTAGGGATATATTTTGATGGTCGCAAGGACTCAACAAAAACGCCTCGTGGTAATGTTATTGAAGATCATATCGTATTGATTGCAGAACCAGAATCCAAGTACCTTGGTCATATTTCACCAGAAAATGGAAAAGCCGAAACTGTTACAAATGCCATAATCCAGTTTCTTGAACAAACTGGTATCTCAATGCACAATATTAAACTTATTGGGTGCGACGGAACTAATGTAAATACCGGGCTAAGAGGTGGAATTATTCGGCAAATTGAGATACAAATTCAACGCCCTCTGCAATGGTCTATTTGTATGCTCCACGCAAATGAACTGCCTCTTAGACATCTATTTGAGAAGCTTTATGGAAAAACATCTGGACCAAAAGCTTACTCTGGTGATATTGGAAAAGATCTAAAGAACTGCCAAAATGTATGTGTTGCTCAGTATCAGGCAGTTCAAATTAACTTACCTGATCTCCCATTGTCTTGCCTGAGCTCGGATCAAAAATATTTTTATGAAATATGTAAAGCTATCAGCAACGGTGTCCGTGAAGGATCAATTTTTGATAAGAATCCTGGAACGATGGTGCATTCAAGATGGCTTACGACAGCTAACCGCATTCTTCGAACTTATGTGTCAAAAGAATCTCCAGAAGAGCCATTGAAGCAGATAGTCGAATATATTGCAAAAGTTTATTCTGTTATGTGGTTTGAGATAAAATCTCAGCCTTCCTTCGTATATGGTGCCAAACACTTTTTTAAGACAATTAAGTTGATGATTTAAAAAAAGTAGTACATGCTGTCTTCGCTCGGAATGGATATTTTGGGCACTGTGAAAACATTTTAATAGCTATGTTGTTTGATAATCGCCAAAATATTCGAGAGCTAGCTCTTCGCCGTATACTTAAAGCAAGAGAAGCATCCAATTGTAATAATGATGAAGAAGTTGTCCGACAATTTCAGCTTCCAAGCTTCCGTTTTGAAGCAGATGAATACTACGAGTTGATAGATTGGTGGCAAATTGAAAGAAACCGTTTAACTGAACCTCCTTTACTAGTGGGTTTTACTGAAGAAGACCTTTGGGACATTGTGCAACAAAATGAAACCAGTAAGTCTAATCTATTAAAACAGCTTCCATGCCACAGCCAAGCAGTTGAAAGAGCGGTTAAGTTGGTGACTGAGGCTTCCCAGACTGTTTGTGGGTTTAAAAACAGAGATGGACTTATTAAAAACACTTTGATGTCTCGAAAAGAACTGCCATATTTAGAAACAAAAAAAAATTATAAAAAATAAAAGTTAAAAAAAAAAAAATATATACATATAAATAACATAATGTTTTTTTTATACAATAAGATGAAAACGACCTTTTTTTAAATTAAAACAATTAAAAAAAGGACCAGTAGTATCTACGTGAATATTTAAAGGGATTGCGAGACCCCATGCGGCCATTTTTAAAACAAAAAAAAATAATAAAACTAAAAATAAAATCTAATAAAACTACCCAACAAAACTTTTGCAAAACTTGCGAGAGGTATGTTTTTGTTAGACTTTATGTCCTTTTTTAGTTTTAAATTGCGATGCGCGACCCCTAGCGTTTGTTTTCAAAACTAAAAATAATTTTTTTTGTTCATAAAATGATCAAATAAATTTTTTGCTGGGGGTATGTTTTTCAAATATTTTGTCAATTTTTGTTCGATTAAAATTGCGATGCGCGACCCCTAGCGGTCATTTTGGAAACTTAAAACTAAAATTAAAGTTATTAAAATAACCCTATACAACTTTTGCAGGGAGTATTTTTTTCATATTCCTATTTTATTTTTTTTTCATATAAGATCACTCCACCCTAATGTATATAGAACCGACACTACATTTATTGTCGCCGTCGAGTATGTCAATAAAATAATAATCACATGCCTGGGTACCATCTGAACACTTAACATGACTTGACCGGATGTAGTTTTTCACAAATATCGCGACTCCCCCTCCGCCACAGTGAGTTCGATCAGCTCTGTAAGGTTTTTTAAATCCATTTAACAAAAAAAGACTACTACACAATGACGGGTAAAACCAGGTCTCAGACACGCAAATAATATCAACTAAGCTATCTTCAAATATCATTTTAAACTCATCGAATTTGTTAACAAGGCTCTGTGCGTTAATGTGGCAAATATGCAAACCATTATGATTATTAAAGAGAGTATTTAATAAAAATTTGTTTTTTTCGTTTATGCTGTGGAAGCCAGCATCATTGTTGCTGCTCATTATGACAACAAAAGTCTAAAAAGAGGCTAGAATCGAAAACAGAAATGATACACACATTTATTTTACAATTAAGAGAGAATGAAAGAAAAAATAGAGAAACATTTTGAACTGAAAGAACTTGAACATAAAATATAAATAAATAAAGTGAAAAATCTAATTGCGACAAAGAAAGAAAGTTGAAAATAAACAAAAGAAAATAAACAATCTGCATTGAAATATAAATTTTAACTACCATTGTGCAGATCATTATTAACGTCAGTCCCGACGGCATTCCTCAGATCTTCGAAGGTATAGATGATGAATGGATTTTCGTTGTTAGGTGTGCGGATGAAGACTTGACCATTGAATGTATGCACCGCTGAGAGTAGAGATTTTCGTTTCAGTCTTAATGCAAAGCGCTGCAGCTGGTAATTGTTTTGCTGTTAAACTATCGTTGATGAAAAAGCTTTTTTGCGAGTCAAAGTTTATATCGGAAAGGCAAAGCGGAGCTTTTTTTGTTTTACGAAAGCTCGCTAGTCGCTACCGCTTGCATACATTTTTGTTTCCCATACTTGTCCACAAATTTCAGTATGATGCTCGAGTCGATGGGGGAATGTTGTTTGTTTTTGGCGCGAAAGATTTGTTTTATGTTAGGGGGCTGAATATTCACGGTCGCACAGATGTTGTTGTAAATAGTCTCTAGATTTTCCCCAGGATACTCTGGCACACCGGTAGCGACAGCATCACAGCAAATTTTCTCTCTCTCCAA
The DNA here is from genome assembly GCF_945859685.1 of Eupeodes corollae. NCBI lineage: Eukaryota > Metazoa > Arthropoda > Insecta > Diptera > Syrphidae > Eupeodes > Eupeodes corollae. The sequence continues at coordinate 100,745,841 of NC_079147.1, forward strand.
ATGATCAACGACGAGCTCAAGCCGTTTAACATCTTTATGCGCTTTTTGCAGTTGTTGTTCGAATATTAATCTATTCTCTTTTATCTGGGCATTTAGGCGATCTTCCAGGGCGGTGAGTTTAGCATCAAGGGAATGATTGAATGTCACCATCTACTCCTCCAACTTTAGTTCCATGCGGCTCCACAGTTGGTCAGCAATGCTATTTGAATTGCTTGCACTATTATCTCTCGGCGGAGAATCACCATCACTTTCTTGTTGTTGTACACGGTATCGCTTATTGTTCTTTGGAGGCATATTTAGATCGCAACAAAAGTACACAGAAAATGAAAACTCATGATTTAATTATATTAAAAACAAGAGATCAACTTCGAAGAGATAATATGAGATGCAAATTCAAACTTATGGCAAAATGATGTGCTTTGTGCACTTAAACTGTGAGTTTAATTTAAAAAGAAAGGAAACAATCGGATGACAAAAGAAACACGTCTAGTTGCTTTGCATGTTACTGCACTGTGCAATTGTTGCAATTTATTTTGCCGAATATTTATACACAAAAAAAAGAAATTCAATTAAACAAGTCAACCGCGTGAATAAACAAGAATCAAATTAGAAGAAGTAAATTATACCGAGCTGTCAAACAACCGCGGCGAATAAGCGACGAGGCAAAAATTGCAACAGGCAGCAATTTAAGTGCTGCCACCACGACGAGCTCAGAAAGGGGTGGGTTCAGCAATTAACAATCAATCGATGAATCGATTGATAAAGTTGCGTATGGATATGATATCACGTTGATATCAAAATTATTGTTTGATTAAAAATTTGCCACAGGGGCGTTCTTACGTTAAGTACCTAAGAAAAGGGGCGCCAGCAATTTTTTTTTTCTGAAATAAAAAGAAGGAAATTGCAAACCTTTAAGAAAAGAAAAAAAAAACCCAACACAACAATAAAACCACTATAGAAACAAAAAGAAAAAAAACAAAATGGATACGTTTTAAGATATGTTTATTAATTTAAATATGCCTGAGAAACCTTGCAAAAAGCAGGATGAAAACTCAGGATCTTTTCCAACAATTAAACAAAAGATCTCATAAACTATGGACCGTTAAGGCCTAAATTCCCATCAATAAATTGGGGATTAAAAAAGAATAAAAAAAAATGAATTGTCAAAACGATTTTACACAGAACCAATAAAATTTGTACTTATCTTTTTTTTTTTTTTTGAAAATCCCAACTAGCAACTTATTCTCAACTAACTTCCTTTTCCTTCTTTATTTTTCCTCAGTCCCGACACTTTTTTTTGTAATTTTTCTCAATCTTTTTTTTTCACACTCTTTGTTCGAATTTCTCAAATTATTTTTTTTTATCTTCACTCCTTGAAAGTTTGACAAGTAAGATATTGTAATGGGTGCAATTTGTCGAATTGAAAATTTTGACATAATCTCGACGTTTCAAGGTAGCTAGAGTCGAAAAAAGAATTTGGAAAGATGTCTAGCTCAAGAACCAGAAGAGATATCAACTTCAAATAATTTTTTTATATAGATAAGAATGCTGAAAGATGCAGAAAGGGCTCTCAATAAAATTGCGTGAGTAGTTTTTGTACCTTAGCAGTTTAAAAATAAAGTGAACATTTTTGTTAACCCTTAATATCTCACTAACTAATAACGCTAGAGACTTGAATTAAATTTTATATTATATTATATTGTAACGTGATGAATGCTACTAAAATTGATAAAAATTGGTTTTCGAATATAAATTTCGTTAACCAAAATAGATTTTAAAATGAAACTCTTTTATCATATGCAAAATAAAGTAGGTAATTTTTATTTTTAAGAATAATTTTACTAATAACTTTTTTAACAAAACACGAAAACCTTTTGAGGAAGAAAAATAGACAGACGGGATGGAAAGTTATCAGTGTGGTTCGCATGCCAGCCTCTTTTGTTCATTCGATTTTAATCTGCTTAGCAACCGCGAGGCATTCACTGCAACTAATCTTGTTTCTCGGAGGAGTGGAAATTGAAAATGGGTTTCATGTTCCGAAAACAAGGAGCCATAGGAAGAAAAATTTTAGCGAAGATTGGCATATCACTTGAGGCCGAATAGGAAGATTTTTGCATTGAATCATCCCCCGTTGACAATATCAATAGCTTGAGAATCATAATATATAACACAGTGTTAAATGCCGATCACCGCTTATTCTGCTGATTTTGAGAAGGCTTTTGATATATTATGAGGGGTCTAAATGTTACGTCTTATTCGGAGTTAGGTTGTTAGGAGAGTTTAAAGTACGACAACCTAGGAAACGGAAGAATAAGATGGACCGTGACAATACATCTGCAACACCTAGACTACACAGACGATGTATGCTTTCTAAACCATAGAATAATAGATCTTCATCAAATGCCAACAAGAACAGAAATCATTGAGCTAAAAATAAGTATGGAAAAAACTAAGATGTTCAACCTCGAAACGACTCCTTTCTGTCTCTCTGATGAACATAACTCAACCAATAGAAAAAGTAGATGGTTTCTATTTCTAGTATTTTGAAAGTATTGTGTCATACAATGAAATCGAACGAGATATTGCCAGCTGTATTGGAAAATCTAGAGCTCCGTTTAATACATTGTCAAATTTTTGGAGGACAAACTCTCTCAAGTTAAAGAAAAAGTGACAACAGCTCAAAATTTCAAACCTTCATTAATTGGTGTCTTTGAGATATTTTACGGATTTTCTGTTTCAATCGTATCTCCAGTGAATAAATATGTAAGAAAACTGCCCAGTAACCGATTGGCACCATTAAACGACGGTGTAAGTGGCAGAAGGAGAGGTGGGGAGAAGTGTTTCCACTAAGACACCTCTCCTTATCCAGACGGCAGCGGAGGAATTCCCGAGATGGAATCAACGGTGGCGTCTACAGTTCCAGTAAGGTTGAACTACTTAGTGAACACCTTATAGGGCTTCTTCGACTTATTCGCAGCCCAGGCCTGTAAGGAGCGGTTTTATCCGGCTCCCCATCCTTGGAGTTATACTAAGGATCTGTCCCTCCAGGTTGGGGGTTGTGCGTCGGGGTGACTTCCTGGCCACGTAAAAGCTTTCATAGTTGCGAAGCACCAACAAGCCTCGGATACGGACGGATTTACTGTTGACAACCAACGCGAACGAATAAAGGGCAACGAACTTCGGATATGCACGTGGAATGTTAGGTCCCTTATCAGATCACGTGCGGCCGAACAATTAGCGAAGGCCCTAAGAATGATATAAAGCAGATATCATCGCCATCCAGGAAATACGATGGGATGGCCCGGGCAAAAAGAGGATGAAAAACTGCGATATTTACTATGGTGACTGCTACCACAAAAACCAACAGCGCTTATTTGGATGCGGATTCGTCATCGGATCCAGACTTAAGCAAGAAGTCTTGAGCTATAGGTGGATCAATGAGCGCCTCATGACCATACGCATCAAGGCTAAATTTGGCAACATTAGCCTGATATGCGCGCACGCCTACACAGAAGAGAAAGACGACAACACCAAAGATATGTTCTTCGAGCTCTTAGACAAAACATATGAGCAGTGCCCTAGCTACGATATTAAAATAGTAGTGGGCGATTTTAATGCCAAGCTAGGAAGGGAAGACATCTCTGGTGAAATAATCGGGAAGAACAGCCTGCACGACAACACTTCCGACAATGGATTCAGGCTAATAGATTTTGCTGCGGGGCGAAACGTCATGGTAGCCAGTACGCGTTTTCCACACCTCAACATCCACAAAGGAACTTGGACTTCTCCAGATCAATCTACCGTCAACCAGATTGACCATATTGCGATCGACGCCAGACACGCTTCCAGCATTATGGATGCACGAACTTTCCGAGAAGCTAACATCGACTCGGACCACTACCTCGTTGTAGCCAAGGTAGCACTTCGGATTTCCAGACCCAAGGCAACACAGGGAGGTGCTGGGAGAAGATACAACGTCGAACGGCTACAATCGCCAAAGATCGCAAAATCCTTTTCCGACCGAGTTACAAGTAACCTCTCTCGAAGTTCTCTGCCGCCAACACAATGTATCGAAAACCAGTGGCAACATTGCCAAGATGCAATCAGAGAAGCCGCCTCTGATGTGCTGGGTTTCAAACAGCCACCAACAAGGAACCCCTGGTTTGATGAGGAATGTCGGCAGGCAAATGCAGCCAAACAACAGGCACGCTGCTCGTGAGCTCTATGAGCAGAAGAGGCGAAAGAAACGCCGACTTCTTAGAAGGAAAAAGAGAGGGCATGAGAAGCGTCCGGTCGAAGATGTTGGGAGGTTTAAAAGCAGGAATGAGGTTCGAAAGTTTTATGAACAGGTGAAATGAAATTCACAGTTAAATAAACCTAGAACCGAAGGCTGCAAAAACGAAAGTGGAAACATCATAGTGGAACCGCAGTCAATGCTGAGGATATGGAAGGACCACTTCTGCAGACTGTATAACGGCGACGAAGAACTGAATTCCGCTGTCAGACAGGATGATCCATTCAATATAGACGACGAAAGCCAACAATCCCGTCCTCCTGACTTAGACGAAGTAAAGATTGCCATATCTAAGTTGAAGTCTAATAAAGCCGCTGGAGCAGATGGCTTGAATGCCGAGCTCTTTAAAGCAGCTGGAGATAAGTTATTCAGGAGCATGCACCAACTTATCTGTAAGATTAACTCGGAAGAAAACATGCCCGATAAATGGAATCTCAGTATTGTTTGCCCGATCCTGAAAAAAGGAGACCTTCTTAACTGCACCAACTATAGAGGAATAAGTCTACTTAACATCGCCTATAAAATCTTCTCTGCCGTAATATGTTAACGTCTAAAGCCCATGGTCAACAACCTGATAGGTCCTTATCAGTGTAGACCAGAAAAGTCTACAATTGATCAAATATTCACATTACGGCAGATCCTGGAAAAAAATCAAGAACACCAAATCGACACCCACCATCTTTTCATCGATTTCAAGGCCGCATATGACAGCATCTACAGGGACGAGCTGTATAGAGCCATGTCTAGTTTTGGCATCCCTGCCAAACTCGTCCGTTTGTGCAGGACTACCATGGAGAATTCACGCTGCTCCATAAAGATTTTAAACAACTTAACAGAAACTTTCGATTTCAAAAAAGGTTTTAGACAAGGTGATGCGGTGTCGTGTGATTTTTTTAACATCGAGCTTAAAGAAATAGTGCAGAGCTCACACGTCAACACTAGAGGCACTATCTTTCAAAAGTCTGTCCAATTACTGGCATATGCTGATGACATTGACATAATCGGAAGAACTCAGCGTGATGTCAATGGGGCTTTTGTGAGTATTGAGGCAGAGGCGGCAAAAATGGGTTTACCGGTTAATGAGGGCAAAACAAAGTACATGCTGTCGTCTAGAAAGGATATACAACACCGACGTTTTGGTCAAAACGTCACAATCGACAGACGTAACTTTGAGGTAGTCAAGGACTTCGTCTACCTAAACTCCGCTGTAAACGCAGAAAACAACACCAGCGCTGAGATCAAACGCAGAATAACTCTTGCTAACAGCTGTTTCTTTTGACTAAGAAAGCAATTGAGTGGTAAAGTCCTCTCTCGAGGGACCAAAGTGTTGCTATATAAGACCCCTATCATCCCCGTCCTACTATACGGTGCAGAAGCATGGACTATCTAAAAAGCGGATAAAAGCACCTTGGGTCGCTTTGAGAGAAAAGTTCTTCGTGTGATCTACGGTCCCGTATGCATCGAAGGATAGTGGAGGAGAAGATGGAACGACGAACTGTACGAGCTGTACAGCGACGTAGACTTAGCCAGAAGAGTAAAAGTCCAACGACTAAGATGACTGGGTCACGTAGAGCGCATGGAAACCAATGCTCCGGCCCGGAAAGTCTTCGAATCCGCACCCACAGGACAGCGCAGTAGAGGAAGATCGCGGATCAGGTGGCGCGCACAAGTGGAAGGTGACCTCACCCAACTTAGAGCCCGAAACTGGAGACATCTAGCTAGGAACCGAGCTAGATTTAGAAGTTTGTTGGGTGAGGCCCTAGTTCACACAAGACTGTAGCACCACCTTAAGTAAGTAAGTAAATAAGTAAGTGGCAGAGGAGTGTACAAAAGCTTCGAAAAGATAATGACTTTATTTTTGGAAAAACAATTCAGTAGATTCCATTCACTCAAGCAGGTATAAAGATCAGGAGAAAAGTACGCGAAAAAGAACAAAAGACGAGGAATCGTCGAGACTGGAGAAGAAATGGAGGAAGCACACTATGGTGCGTCGGAGTAGTTGATACATTAGTGTGTTTTTTTTTTTTAATTCATTTTTATTAGTTCATTTTTAAACCTATCTTAAAGCTAGACAAAAATTCATAAAACTAGCCTAATTATCCATAACTTACAACTACCTTAATGGTCCTATACGGACACTCTGAAGACCGTGAAGATCAACGATGACCATCTGCGCCAATTCTTGCACGTATCTCTCGTGGCCCTAGCCAACGGAGTCCGGAACAGAATTGTCTCCAACTTCTGGACATTTATTTTCAGTTTCCAGTTGGCGCAATATCGCTGAATCTTGTCGAAGCCAAGCCTGTTCAGTTTTAGGTAAAGACCGTCTAACCATACGGTGTCAAAGGCCTTTTCCAAATCAACCAGAACAGCACCTGTGAATTGTTGTTTTGATTTATTCCATTGGATATTAGAAACGAATTTAGACGCAGCATGAATTGTGTCATGACTAGCCTTGAACCCGAACTGTTTATCCGGAATTATTTTGTTGTCCGCTGCCCACTTAGTCACAGCTCTATTAATGATTTTTTCGAAAACTTTGCTGATGCTCGGAAGAAGACTTATCGACCGAAGATTTGACGGGTTGGAGTTGTCCTTTCCCTTTTTCGGGAGAGGATGAACCAAAGCGGTCTTCCAATGCACTGGATAATATGCATTATTCAGTGCATTATTGAAGAGCGTGGTGTATATGTCAATTGCTTCCATAGGTAAATGTCTTAGTACAACGTTGGATATACCATCGACGCCTGCTGACTTTTTGTTTTTTATTGAATTGAAGATGAGCTGAAGCTCAACCTTCGTCACTAACAAGGGACTTGGTCCCGTTTGCTCGGCGATTATGGCATTGAACCGCATGAAACCTCGGTTCTCAGATCGCCAATCTGTGATATCATCACGGAGGTAAAAGTGATTAAGTAGGGCTCTGTTTTCCAGGTCGTGGTTGGGGCGAATGCTAACATTCACCTTGTGCACTTGCTGAATTGCATCTCCCACTGCCTCCACTTTTTCCTTCGGATCTTCAATTATTTAAAATTCACCGTCAAAGATGGTTTCCTCTGGATCTATTTGCGCTGTCATGAGTACGTCTCTGTTCTCTTCAGTTCTTTGGAGTTTAAGACACGAGAGGTCATTATCGTTTTTTTCCTGCATATCTTGTTGATTTTGGGGAACATACTAGGTCACTCGACTTAACTGACCTGATCTTGCTTTCCCAGTACTTATTAATTGATAGCCTGTCCGAAATTTCTAATTTTGTCCCTTGTTCGACCCTCACGCCAATAAGTACTCGTAAAATATTTCAAGTTTAGAAGAATAGAAACAGTGTTCGAAACTTGAGTGTTAAATGAACTCAATAAGGACGTTAACATCACGATGTTGTCAATCAGCTGTTACCCGGATTGAACTAATAGCTGCTATCGAATTTGACTTAAGAACCAAAACAGGACGACTCATATTCCAACTTAAACAATAAATTATGTTTTTATTGAATTTGTTCACGAAATTTCTTCACATTTTTGTTTCCATTTTTCATTCCCAAAACTTTCCTTTTATTTCTGGTTAAATGATATAATTTTCATCACCCCATTATATTCGTGAATTATTAGTTTTGATCCATTCAAGCAAAACAATAATAGTCTAATTATCATCTAAAACTCATTGGCATTATTTTTTGTTTCGGGTTTGTTTTTCTCATGTCCTTCTGCAATTTGTCTTCATAAAACTAATATCGATACTAATCGCACATAAATGCGAACCTCATATATCAAACAAGAATAAAATTCTCGCACATCTGTTGTTTGTTCCCCTTCGCACCCTTGTCCAAATCATTCACAGACTGAACTCGAACTACAAAAACATACCTAGGTACATTTATACCAACATATGAGTATGATCATCCTTAAATAAAAACAAAACAAAACAAAAAACAAATCATAAGCTGTTATGTGTATGTAACGTAACATCAGCAAGGACCAACATCACCCAAAACAACAACAACAGCAAATGTATCAAATAAAAATACCTAAAATTAATCACAATAATAAAAATGAAGCTGTTCGTTTCGTATGTGTATATAGGCGGAACGAGAATGAAATAAAGGACGAAGGACGAAATAAGAGCGACACGGAATAAAAATCATCGCAGAGGCATTTTTGTGGTGCCGGTGTTTTATTATCTCTTAATCTGCGAAAATCCTTTTTGTATCCGCTGCTGACAGTCGCAATGCATTATTTTTGTATCCTAGCAGGAATCCATGTTCGTTTCACTCTACCAGAACCGGACCCAACTTTCCCCACCCAAACCAGGATAATCTACCATAAAGTGCACGAAGAATAACAACGAAGCTGAAGCTCTCCAACAAAGAAACCATACCATATCCTTACGGTATGCCACACTATTGTGGTCGGACCAAGAGTCCTGTAGTCCTGTTTGTGTGTTTCTGTGTCGTCCACGCCGCCGTTTGGTTAGAAAAAGGTAAATATTCTGTATTTAATTTACGTTCATCCTCTTGTCCACCCTCTTGTCCACATGTGGGTAGCGAGTGGCAGGCTATGGACTAGAACTAGGACTAGGAAAACTGTCAATGCCGCAGCTCACCACAGCCCAAAAAAGGTACAGTCCTTTCCATATGTATAGCTTTCAGTTTTGTTTGTTTCTTTATACTCAGAGTTAGCCATATTTGTAGGTACACCGTTATAACGTACATCACTATGCATCGTAGAGTTGGAAAGGAAGAAAAAATATCCTTAAAGCGACTCGAAGCTACTTATTATATTATTTATGATTATGTTCATCGTCGTCGTCATGGTCGTCCTAAATATTGCCTTAATGGTCTTCAATTAGGATTAGTATGGGCCTAGCACCCAAACTAAATCATAAAATGATTGCATTTGCACGTTGCTGTCATTCGATATGGTTGAAGGTTGAGCCACGAGCAAAGGCTAAAGAAAGGAAGAAGAACTCCCTTCTCGTGGTTTAAAGAAACAAACAGTCCGATCTGCCTCACCAACAACGCCAACGCCTGCCTCGAGACGCGCAATGGTGGTGATAAATTGACCATATTTTTTTTTGGGGAGGGGCGTAGATTTGTGAGCCGTACATATCACACATGTGCATACACATATGTTTTGGTATGTTTGGAATATGAATCAACCATCAACCGTGTATGAACTATTAAGGTCCTTACATATTTTTGCAAATATTTTTGCAGCCGTCTGACATTAATGCTATCAAGAAATAATAGAAAATAATGGGCGGTACTCTTTATGTTTTCGATTAACTTGATGTTCTTATGAGTTATAAATCTTGGGTCATGGCTTATGATTACAGAAATACCTTTATATAGTAATAAGGGTTTAGTTAAAGGAATATGTAACGGGAAAAAGAATAATTAACATAGATTTACATAGATAGTCCTCTTTGAGCATTCACTCCGATTTTAATTTTTTTAATGTCAGGATAATCAATCACATATCTAAGGCTTGATTATTCCCTTCAATAACAGGTCAATTATGAAAAGGGGTATTGATTATTTTGAACTTTCAATTGATTATTTAAGAAATCAGAAATTTGTTTTGTTCTATCAATTCAATAGCAGAAATAATTGCTGATGAGGGTGAGATGAGAAAAAAAAAAGCTGGGTACGATCCACACTGATAACTACCTGTCCCATCTGTCGATTTTCCTTCCTTAAAACCTTAACAAAATATTCATTGCAATATTTTTTGTGAGATAAATAACACGGGTCGACAAAGTTTTCCTACTGGAATTAAAAATAGTCATTTTCAATGGGTTAAGGCAACTTAAATTAAAATCCGAATTCAAATTAATCTGTCATGTTAGGTTTTTGAGACATCAATTTTTAGAATAGTTGTTTTTTAACAAAATGCGTGATGGTTTTCCAAATCTATAATCCTTTTCTTTAATATTTAGTTAAAATATTTATATTATTTCATATAATATTCAAAAAGAGGAACGCTAAAAAATGTCTGCTCAATTGGTTTTCAACACAAAAACAAAAACTGGTTTGAAAGTTAGTTTTGGTCCTGTAATGAATCTGTTGTCTTAACAATTCTATTATATCAAGTTTTTGAAATTTATTAAAAATATATAAAAATATTGTTGAAAAAGAGTATTTTTATAACTTGTAGTTTAAATTTTATCTTGGATTTGAATTCAACACTGAAAATTATTACCAAAACTACTAAAGTATCAAATTCAGTTTTTCTCGAAACTTCATATAGACACATAAAATAATGAGAATTTTGAGAAACTAAGTAAGATACTAAAATACTTTAAATTGTATCTAATAGAGAAAGATGAGTAATTTGAAAAATTATTATAAAATTTATTGGTAGGAGATATTTTGAATTTTGACTTAAGCTTAAAAACTCCAATTTTGGTTGTTTTTAGCATTCTTAAAAGGCTTTTTTTTAAACTGTTGATTTGTCTTGCTTTAAAGTTTTTTAGGTTATCAAATCAAATGGGGTGGCGCAACAGTCCGTTGTGAACCAGGGACTAGTGACTTACAACTCTCAACCATTCCTGTGTGCGAGTAATGTTGTCAGGAATGGAGGGGACCTACAATTGTATGCCGAATCCGAACGGCTAGTTTGAGAAAGCACTTTTTCATGACAAAAATTACTCTTGAAGGATTTGTCAATTCCTCGCAAGAGGCAGTTAAGGTTGCACAGACAGGGATTGAACCCAAGATCCCTTGCATGACAGTCCAACGCACTAACCATCATGCCACGGCTACTACTAGGTTATCGTGTTGTGTTAAAAAAGTTGTCAGTTCAATTATTCTTAAGCATTTAAAAATTATCAACAATATTTAGAATATAATGGAATAGTTTAAATTCAAAATCTATTTTTGTTAACAAGACTTTTGTTGTGAATGTCGAAAACAATATTTTCTGCGAGATAAAATTAGTTCCAAGCCAAAATTTTTATATTTTGAAAACATATTTGAGTCGATAATCAATTTTTAATAACTTTTAGTAATGTTTTTTTATTTTTTGTAAGAAAAGCGTCAATTTGATTTTTCCCAAAGCGAATGTTGAAATGATTTCTGATAGAATTTGTATGCTCATAAATATTTTTAATATCTCTTGTGAATATTCTGAGAATTTTCTCATAACCCAACTTCTTGCATAATCTGTGATATATTTGAAGTAAGACATTGCGTTGTGTTTTCTTTTCTTTTTTGGTTTATGTTAAAGGTTTTTTTATTTTTTTTGTTAATAATTTATTTTATTTGTTTAATAAATGTATGTTTTTTATTTGTTGATTGAAAAGTTTTTTAATAAATTTATTGCCTATTTAATTATTTGTTAATTTATTTATTGTTTAATAATTTATTGTTAATTTATTTATTTGTTAATTTATTATGTGTCAATTTATTATTTTTTAATTTATTTGTTAATTTTTTGTATTTATTTATTAATTCTTGATTATGTTTATATTCAATTATTTGGTGGTTTAGTTATTTAATTTTTCATTAATTTATTTGCCATTTTTTTGATTATTTATTTTTTTTGCTTATACATTGTGTTTCTACATTTTATTTATTTATTATTATTCTCTAATGTTTTATGTAAATTAAATTTACTTTTTCTGGTTTAGCTTACTGTGACACTTTTTTTTGTAATATTTTGAACGAAGGTTTTTTCGTATTTACCTTCGATTTTCTTCTTAACTTAATATAATAAATAATATTATTTTTTCTCCCAAGATAATGTTTCAGTTGTAAGACATAATTATCAAATCTCTGAATTGTAAAATAAGCGGTCATAGAACCGTTAATTATATTTCTAGCCAAAAATATATGTGTTTTGTATCACGTTACAATATATATTGCCCTAGCGAGGTATCCGTCGGAACGGAAAGTTCTCCGATTCTGTACGTGTAAGAGACTTCATCTCTTACGACTATTCCTTTAGTTAAGATTGTTTCATACAATATATATTACAAACACATGGCAACCCTTTTAAGATATCATGCACTTGCATAAATTAAAAGCTTTTCAATTTATTTCAATATATTAAGCAGACCTTCGTTTTGCGTTAAGAGTGCGTTGCAGTGCGATCCAGTGCTTTTTTTGAGTGACATTTTGACAGCTCTTAAATTTATTTTTCCGACATCCTCCGCCAGAAATTGTTTGCGGATTTTGTTCCGAATTGTTCAAATCATACAAAAATGTAAGAAATTAAAAAAAATAAACATTTTAACAAAATAAATAATTTTGTAATTATTGCTTAAATTTGTTATTTGTTTGTCGTTTTGTACCGCTGGATTTCTTCTTTAAGTATATCTAGTTCTTACATAAAGTATGTTTCATTATATTCAGTGTTTCCTTGAGGATACACGAAAAACTTGTTTGGCCAATAGCAGATTGGTAATCTTTCCCAACTCCATGTTGGTAGTTACGAACCTTAAGCATGGTGCTAGTTTATGTTCAGGATTCACAGCATCAGAACGATGATAACTTTAAATTTATCTTTAATTTGTTCAAAGACATACTCGTATGCAGGCTTATTGTGATTGTTTAAGAAATTAGATAACGTAACTTACGCTGCATTAGATAGATCTTTTATTTTACCATTGTTCCTTAATATCTGTCTTTTTTATGATTCTGTGCCCTCAATTCCCTAGATTCAGCTTCCAAAAATTAAGCGACACTATCCATATTTTTATTTGTTTGATAAGATGAAATTTTGTTTTCACTTTTTGACAACCATTAAACATCTGTTCTGATTTAACATATAGTTGGCGATTTCAAAATTATTTCGATATTTACCGATTCGATATTATTTTTCAAATGTAAATGCAGGTGCAGTTTTTTTTTTTTAATTAGTTCCAAAGTATGATTCTCCGGCACATTGATACACTTTCCATGTCATATACGAGGAAATGTATTCCTCAATAACAGGATATCATAAGTTAAAGTACTTTTGGTTTTTATAAATACAAATATTGGGAACGATATCGACTTTTCGATATTTTGTCGATCTTTATGAGAATCTTTAATGTGACGAAAATCAAATCCATGCGTCGTTGTATTGTTTAGTATTTCCGTTGTATTAAAAATTTCCGTTCCGACGGAAACCTCGCTAGGGCAGTTAATTAAAAAATTAATTCAAGTCTTAAGTGTTATTGGTTCGTGACATTTTTTGGATTAAAAATGTTCCCCTTTTTTTAAATTGCTATGGTAAAAAATACTACCCACTCAATCTGCATCTTTCTGCATTATTATCTGTACAACATAATTAATTTTAAGTCGATATCTCTTCTCGTTCTAGAGATATGGATGACGATGCAAAAAGATTCAACTGAAAAAAAAAAAATAGTTTAATAAATTAGTTTGACAGATGTCGAATTCCAGTTCCAGCCCTAAACTTTTGAAATCGCAAAATGGATTACCCGTTATAAAACTATTGAAACCATTGTTGTAGAGAAACTTATGCTTGACATTTTTGATAAAGGTATTTGCATCATTGGTTTAATAAAAACTGAAATAAACACGAAAATACTACTTTTGGCGGCCCATAACTAATGACGCGGACACGTGATCTTATTAATGTTTTTACGAAATGATTAGAACACCAAAATTAAAGATAAACAAATTTCCAGCTTTCTCGTTCCGACGTTAAACCATAATTTCACTGGACTATATTTGTTATTATTTGCAGGATTTACAAAGAATTACACGTTTGTGTTTTTTTAACTTACAAAAGGAAGTTATTGTAGTGGGTCCGATTTGCAAATTAAAAATTTTGACATTTCTCGCCGTTTGAAGGTCCCTAGAGTCGAAATAAAAGATTTTTAGAAAGATGTCTATGCGTGCGTGTGTACGAACGTTCGCGACGTTTTTTCGTCGTCCATAGCTCAAGAACCAGAAGAGATATCGATAATTTACAGATAATAAGGCAGAAAGATGCAGAAAGGGCTCTCAAGAAAATTGCGTGGGTGGTTATTTAACCATAGCAGTTTGAAAAAAAGGTAAACATTTTGGTTAACCTAAATATCTTACGAACCAAAAACGCTAGAGAGTTGAAATCAAAAAAACTGAAAAAAGTTATCACCTCCAAAATTTTACGACTAAGATATGTTTTTGACATCTGATAAAATTTTGAGAAAAATCGAATTGACAGTTTTTTTTATAAAAATTAAAAATCTAAAAAAAAAACATTGCTCAAAGATGGTAAAAATTGAATATCGATTCAATTATCTTTTCAAAAACTTGAAATTAAGGCTTCAAACTTATTTTATCTTATAAGAAATATTGTATTGTTCCGAAAAATCAAATTGAAAGTTTTTTACAAAAAAAAACCTAAAACAAAAATTAATAAAAGTTGGTAAAAATTGATTTTCGACTCTTTTCAAAACTTTGAGATATTGGCTTTAATTTACTTTTATCTTTCAAAAAATATAGTTGTTAACATTCAGTAAAATTTTGAATAAACCGAATTGACAGTTTTCTTATAAAAATGAAAACCTGAAAAAAAATGTATAAAAGTTGATAAAAATTGATTTTCGACTCAAATATATTTCCAAAAATTGTAGATATTGGCGTTTAAATACTTTTATCTTTCAAAAAATAATCTTGTTAACATTCAGTAAAATTTTGAAAAAAATGGAATTGACAGTTTTTGTACAAAAAATTAAAAACCTAAAAAAAAATTTACAAAAGTTGGTAAAAATTGATTTTCTACCCAAATATCTTTTCGAAAATTTTAAATATTGGCTTCAAACTTCTTTACTTAACAGAAAATATTTTTTTCGATATCCAGTAGTTTTTTTATAAAAAATAAAATCTACAAAAAATAGTACCTACGCAAATTTTTTTTAAAATTGATACGAGTACAAATAGACAAACTTTTAAGCAAGACAAATCGACACACGGGATGGGAAGTTATCAGTGTGGGTTGCATCCCATCCTCTTTTTTATTTTTAAATTGGGACCATATTTTTAAAGACAGAAAGCTGATCAAAATAGATTTGAGTACTCTGAACCTAATGGCAGCAAAATCTCATTTTTTTCTAAATCCACTATAGAGCTTATTATTTATGGCCACAGGTATAATTAAACAAAAATGCTGCACAAAATTGATAACTGATGTTCGATTCAAATATCTTAAGAATAAATGAAGGTATTGACTTCAGAACTATTTAATCATTCATTCAGATATACAAAAGAACGAATAAAAATGCACTTTCGACTCAAGTACCTTGAAAAAAAGATAAATGTGATTTTTAAGATAGATTTCTTCTTTTTTTTAAGATAATATTTATAAATCTTACCCCTTGGTGGATTTCTAGCTCCAATAAATAAAAGCAACGATTTTAGTTTATTTTAAATAGATTTTGGTTTTAATTTTGTGTGTGCGGTTAAAAGGAAGTTAATCATTAAACGAAAAATTACTTTGTGGTTATGATTCATAATCTTGTATTTTCTTTTTTCTTAAAATGCTCCTTTTGAGAAATCCCCTATATTTAGGGTTTACCGCTACAAAACCACTTTTATTTAATTAATTTCCATTAATTGACAAGATTTTGTGTATTATTGCTTCTATTTATGATGGAAGGAATCTATACACATAAAATAATTTAATATCTCTATGGCAAAACCGCAACGGAAACGGAAACTAAATGCCTGAGTAAGCATTATTATATTTCTTCTGAGTCTCCCTCTCCTCTGCTGCTGTCAACAAATAATATAAAACACCCACATAAAGTGACCACTTTAAATCAATCATCATTCGAATCATTCATAACTGGGAATAAATTGAGTACCAAAATAAATAAATATTTATATATAAGTTCTTCATAGAATTCAACTTAAAACAATCGATATATGTTTAAGGATATAATAATAATGAGGATAACAAGATAAGAGACGAAGGACGACATGATACAGGACCGCATGGATCATTCAATAAATGTTGGTATTGTAGATAGAGGAGTAGGAGATTAATTGATTGAAACAATGCAATTGAATTGAAGCATTCAATCAAAACTCAATAACACCACAAAATTAGTTTAGTTCAAGTAAACTATTCAAATATTATGTGTTGGTATACAAACACAGACAGAGACAGGTCAGCCGCTCTGCTCATTTAAGGGTCACATTTGGGGCAGATTCGGCTACGTCCAAAATAATGCTCTTCGTTTGAATTCCCAAATTGGTTGCTAAGTAAATAATTTTGTTGTTGCTGCTATTATTGCTGATAAAATTGAAGTTGTCAACTTTCTTGAATCATTTTGAGGTAGAAAATCCAATCTTCTCTTTTTATGCGTTAAAATTGGTATAAGGGCCATAACACTTAATCACTGCAATGTTCCTTTTTTTTAAAAGATGCTTTAACGTCGCGTCGTGTCGTAGCGTGCGTCAGTACTAAACCAAGATGACCCAACAAAAGTTCATTAAATTATCGAGACGCTTGTCGTTATTTTATCTTACACAAGTTCCAAAAGGTTTGAATCTTCTCTGCGTTCGTTGTCGCTTGGCTCGCACATTGCATGGTGCATAGTTAAGGACGAAAAACAGAAGAGAGAAAATATAATTATTATAATGATTATTTGCAAAATAAACAAAACCATCATTGTAAAAGTGTAGGAGTAAGAGGAAAGGAAAGGTCCATCGCATCAACTGCGAACTGTGAACTGCGCCCCCGCCCGCCATCCACGTAGAGGGTGAAATTTAATTTTATTATTCCCAACACAGCAATTTTCGTTTTCACATTTTTCTCTCACCACCCCCCACCCCCCCAGTCGTAGAGCAAAAAGTAGACAATCCTCAGCAGAAAAAGACGAGGACGACCGAGCGACGACGACGCAGGATCCCACACACAAAGTTGAGCGAAAAAAGAAAAATATTATAAGAAAAATATTATAATATTATCCAGCGTCAAATTAAAATTCAAAATATTTAAAAATTAATTAAAACGGTGAAATGTTTAGGTGGCGAAAAATACCATTTCCTGTTCCTTCCCTGGCTTGTTTTGCCTTGGCTTGGCATGACATGGCTTGGTTTATTTGGCCCGCCTTGCCTCCTACGTTCCCGTTTAAATTGTTTTTTTATGGGTACAAAAAAAAGACGAAGAAGAAGAAAAACGTGGGTCTGGGCTTTGGGGTAGATATAGAATAAGTGCCAGCCAGGCATGAGATAAGCTTGGTACTGTTAGCGGATATGATTGTGATGGCATAAAAGAAACGAGAGGGTCCTTGTGGAATAGCGTCATGAGACGTGATATTGATATATTAATTTGGTCTTCCTTATTTCATTTGGATTGAAGTACTTTTCTGAGTTGAGTACTACTGTGAAACAAGAAGTGAGAAGTCCTCTAGCGCTGGCGCTGCTTGCACAGATCTCTTGCCTATATACATAAGTTTAAGCATCGCATCGTATCTGAACAAACTTCCTGGTTTATGAAAAGTCCTCGTAATGGCACTAATTGTTCAATTTTAATCATTGAGTTCCGGCAGTAGGTTAGCTTTAAGAACTAGGGTAGGTGTGTTTATAGCAAAAGCAGAGTAAGGAGCTATAGGTTTAGAGGAAGGTACTCATTGACGGTTCGTTGGTTGGTTCAATGGTTGGAATAAGGAGGATAGAAGATTCGATATAGTTAGGTATACAGGTGGTCGCATAGTGAAGATTAGAAGTGTTTTGTAGGAAAGGGAAACTGATTCTTAAGCACTGGTTCCTATAATTAACAACATATCGAATTTAAATTAGAATTTGATAAATTAGAAAATTAAGTTCGAGGAAAGATTGAGGGTTTGTGGTTACCTAATTGGCTTGTATTTATGTAAGCAAATAAAAGCAAGAAGAAAAATGGAAGGTCGTAAATTTGTTATAGATGCAACAGCCTAAAGAGTTTTTATTCATTAAGGTCCATAAAGGTACTGGTTTAAAAAAGAAATTGAAGAAACCGTCGGAATATTGATTTTAGGGTGGGAAAGTATTTCTTTGGCAACAGTTTATTTGATATCTATCAGATTCAGGACTCATAACAAACATTATGATTTTGGGATGGAGAATGGACTGAAATTAGCATGAAAAATGTTGGAGTCAAAACACAAAATTAAGCCTCAAGGAGCGAATTTTTCGTTAAAAATCAAGAAAAGTTTTGCAAAACTTTGCAGACTAGGTATCACAATTATTAAATAACGTCAAACTGTTTTTTTTTTTCAATAAAACTTTGCTTATATTTTATAAAGTCTTTCGCAGCTTATTACAAAAAAACAATAATTTATCAATTTATTTCATGCAGTGTTGATATTTGGCTGCAAGCATAATTTAACAGTAAATGAAAACAAAAAAAAAACAGCAAACTTTTTTGTCTAGCTCTGTCCCATGCTAGATGTCTTTATTTGCGCACTCCAAGTTTGATGAGGTCACTTTCCAAGAACTAAACTCAACAAATATCTGAATCTTTTTATTGGTGGATGTAAAATTTTTTGCTCATATTCAAAATCGTTTTTGAATCTTCAACATGAAGAGAACAGTCAAAAAGTACATTAATTAATGCTTAACGTGTTTCAAGAATAAACCTAAGCCATTGCAGCAACTGATAGAAAGCCTTCCGCACCAAGAGTTAATGTTTCACGACCACACTGGTGTCGACTAAGCCGGACCAAATGAAAAGGAAGAATTGCTGAAAAATTCAAAGGCTATTTCGCCATTTTTATTTGCCTTTCAACAAAGGCAATTTAATTTGGGGCTGCAACAGATCTAGTGACACAAGCCTTTATTGTCGCGTTCCGAAGATTTACATCTCGCAGAGGCATATGTGCAAACATATACAGAGATTGTGAAAACCAACTTTTATGATGCTAATGGAGAACTCAAAAAATGTTAAATGCTGCTAAGCTCAACTATATCGGTACTGCTGTATTAAGTAGATTGATGCCCTATAGTTGGTGCAGTTTAATTACTTACTTACTTACTTAAGGTGGCGCTACAGTCCGGGGCGGACCTGGGCCTCAACCAACATGCGTCTCCAGCCAGCTCGGTCCTTAGCTAACTGTCTACAGTTTCGCAGGCCAAGTTGGTTGAGGTCCTCTCCCACCTGGGTGCGCCACCTGAGTCGTGGTCTTCCTCTACTGCGCCGTCCATCGGGATTGGATTCGAAGACCTTCCGGGCTGGAGCGTTGATGTCCATCCGCTCTACATGACCTAGCCATCTAAGCCGTTGGACTTTAATTCTGCTTACTAGGTCAGTTTCGCTGAACAGTTCGTCGTTATATCTTCTCCTCCATTCTCCATCTATGCGTACGGGACCAAAAATCACCCGAAGAACTTTTCTCTCGAAGCATCCTAAGACGCTCTCATCTCATCAGCGCCATAAATGAGAACCGGGATGATGAGTGTCTTATAGATGGTGATTTTACATGCTCGAGAGAGGACTTTACTTCTCAATTGCCTTCCAAGTCCAAAGAAGCAGCGAATTGCAAAAGTTATTCTTCCTTTGATTTCAGCGCTGGTGTCGTTGTCTGTATTTATAGCGGTGCCCAGGTAGACAAAGTCCTTTACTACCTAAAAGTTATAGCTGTCCATGGTGACGTTTTGTTCAAGACAAGACAGCATATACTTGGTCTTGCCCTCATTGACCACTAAACCCATCTTCTTCGCTTCCGTCGCAATGCTCAAAAACGCTCCACTGACATCACGCTTTGATCTTCCAATTATGTCAATATCATCTGCGTATCCGAGTAATTGGATGGAACTTTGGAAGATTGTGCCTCTAGTGTTGACGGTTGAGTTTTGCACAATTCTTTCCAGAACGATGTTGAAGAAGTCGCATGACAGTGCATCGGCCTGTCTAAAACCTTTTTTGACATCAAATGCATCGGTAATGGTGGGTATCGATTTGAAGTACCTGGGTTTTTTCCTAGATCTGCCGTAATGTGAATATTTGGTCGATAGTGGACTTTCCTGGTCTGAAGCCACACTGATAAGGACCAATCATCAGGTTGTTGACGAATAGCTTTAGACGTTCACATAATACGACAGAGAAAATCTTATACACAATGTTAAGGAGACTGATGCCTCTGTAGCTGGCGCAATTTAGAGGGTCTACTTTATTATGTATCGGGCACACTATGCTGAGATTCCACTCATCGGGCATGCTTTCTTACGACCATATTTTGCAGAGGAGTTGGTGCATGCTCCGTACCAAGTCACCGCCTGCTGCTTTGAATAGTTCAGCAGCGATGCCGTCAGCTCCAGCAACTTTGTTTGACTTACGTTTAGATATAGCTATCTTCACTTCGTCAAGGTCGGGTAGGCGGAATTGTTGATCTGCGTAGCCGAGGTTGAGTGGTTCTATCTCCCTTACAGCGGAATTCGGTTCGTCATCGCCGTTATATAATTTGGAGAAGTGATCTTTCCATATTCTCAGCATCAACTGCGGTTCTACTACGATGTTCCCCTGATCGTTTTTACAAGCTTCGGTTCGTGGCTGGTACCCTTGGGAGGTTTTTTTTACCTTTTGGTAAAATTAACGAACCTCATTCCTGTTGTAACATCCCACTATCTCCTCGATCGCGCGCTTCTCATGCTCTCTTTTTTTCCATCTAAGAAGCCGGTGTTCCTCTCTCCTCTTCTGCTTGTAGAGCTCGTGAGAAGCTCTAGTGCTTTTGTGCAGCATCGTTTTGTATGCCTCTTGCTTCGCTGCGTTTGCTTGCGGGCATTCGTCGTCAAACCAGTTTAGCTGTGGTGGCCGTGTGAAACTTAGCACTTCTGAGGCGGCATCTCTGATGGCTGCAAGGCAATGTTAACACTGGTGTTCAATCCTTAATGAAGGCAGCATAGGACTCCTTTAGAGGTTATTATAGACTCGATCGGAAAAGGACATGGAAGTCTCTTCCGATTATAGCCGTCTAACGTCGAATCTTCTCACAGAACTTCCTTGTTTTGGCCTGGATCGGGATATCCTTAGCCGTACCTTGGCTACAACGAGGTAGTGGTCCGAGTCAATGCTGGCCTCTCGAAATGTTCGGATATCATGGATACTGGAGAAGTGTCGTGAGTCGATCGCAATGTGATCAATCTGGTTGACGGTTGATAGATCAGGAGATTTCCATGTCCCCTTGTGGATACTAGATGTGTGAACTGTGAACTAGCTACCAGAACGACTCGCCCCGCAGCGAAATCGACTAGCCTGAATCAATTGTTGGAAGTGGTGTCGTGCAGGCTGTACCTCCCGATTATGCCACCAAAGATGTCTTCCCTTCCTAGCTTATCATTAAAATCTCCTAAGACATCTTTAATGTCATAGCCAGGGCACTGCTCATATGTCTTGTACAAGAGCTCCAAGAATATGTCTTTGGTGTCTTCATTTTTCTCCTTTGTTGGGGCATGCGCGCATATTAGGCTTATGTTGGCGAATTTAGCCTTGATGCGGATTGTAGTGATGCGCTCGCTCACACTGTTGAAACTCAAGGCTTTTTGCCTGAGTCTAGTTCCAACAACAAATCCACACCCAAATAGACGCTGTCTTTGTTCTCGGTAGCAGTAGCCGTAGTATATATCGCAGTATTTTAGTTTGCGTTTGCCCGGTCCATTCCATCACACTTCTTGGATGGCGGTAATATCTGCCTTGCAGCAGTTTAGGGCTTCAGCTAGTTGTTCGGCTGCACGTGTTCTGTTAAGGGACCTAACATTCCATGTATAGATCCGAAGTTCGTTTGCGTGGGTTGTCAACAGTGAATCTGTCCATATCCGAGGCTTGTTGGTGCTTCGCAACTAAAGGAATTTTGTACGTGGCCAGGAAGTTACCCCGACTGCACAACTGCCAACCTGGAGGGCCAGATCGTTAGTATAACTCCAAGAAAGGGGATCCGGATGAACCGCTCCTTACAGGCCTGGGCTCCGAATATGTCGAAGAACCCCTATAAGGTGTTCACTAAGTAGTTCAACCTTACTGGAACTGTAGACGCCACCGTTGATTCCATCTCGAGAATTCGTCCGCTACCGCTTGGAGAAGGAGAGGTGCCTTAGTAGAAACATCTCCAATCTCAATCTCCAGTTTAGGTACTAGGCACCCGATGTTCACCTCGGGGAGGTGAGAGTAGGAGTTGATAGACAGAGGTTTGTTTTGAGAAAAGCCTGTGGACGCTTGTGTTCTCTTGAATGCACATGTCGACCATTTGAACATCATTCATTTTAATTAGTTTTCAATATTATTCATTGTGAGAAAAGCGTATTATAACACTCCACCGTCTGAATATACAGCAGGAGTAAAATCAAAATTATCAATGGGATAATATTAATCCAATTGAAGAAACAACCCCTGATGAAATAAAATGTTTGCAATTTTTTCAATTTGTCTTATCAAAATTTATTATCTCAGTTTGACACGTCCTTTTTTTCAAACAGTGTTCAGTTGTGTTCTGTGCTTCTGTCAGTCCCTATGATCTGTACTACTTGAGTTTAAATCCTCTTTGTCACATGCGCCCATCACCCATTTGTTGAAAATAAAATATTAAAGTATTTTGCAATCACCGCCAGATGTGAATCACGCTTTATCCAAAATCCATTCATATCACAAAGTATCATCATTCACGCATCGTGCTCTTTATGTCCTTATACAATTTGGTTTTTAAAATAACACAAGCAACAAAAAATGTAAGTAAAATTGTTATATTAAGCATTGACTACGTTATAGTCCTTTGGAATCTTGTATATCCAATTACGTCCTACATGATGTTAACTGTGTGTTCTTATCGCATAAATCTAGCTCCTCCCAAAAGATATATGTATGTATGTACATTTATGTACGTCCTTTCATGCAACGATAAACACATCCTTTTGAAAATTACCATCAGCCTTTGTTATAACTTACTCGTATATGGAGAAAGAATTTTATATGAAAGTGCAGTCCTCCTATAATATAACATAACATCATCACAATTCAGGATTATCCACGCTTCCTTGGCTTTTCAATATAAAACAATTTTCGATTGTTATCTTGTTCCTTGTAACTAACGTCACAGTAACCATATAGTAGAGTGCGTAAGTGCTCCTATAGTTTATTGCCATTTATTCAGAATGACATGACATTAGCTAATTACCTACGCACGCAGGACGACGAAAACAAATGCACACTGTCATTGTGAGATTGTGACTAGGTATAAAGAGACCGGCAACGTAACGGCATTAAACTTATGTCCTTTTGTTTGGTGTGGTTCGGTTCATGCACTTTTCCGAGAGTAAGAGAAAAACTCATATAAAACGAAATTTACGTTCCACTTTCGTTCTTTTAAGTGGTCGGGGGCTAAGGACATAAATCCAATTTGTCCGGATGTGTTGTAAACATTATGGAAACTCCCTTAGCGGGGTGGGTAAAATATTGCAGCAAAAGGGAGTGGGCGGGGAGAATTATATTAGCAGTGAAAGTGAGAAACTAACCAGCGAGGTTGGTCCTATTCTTATATAATAGCCGATTTTTGAACTATCCTATTAAACTTGATTAACTAGCTTAAACCGACGACGACGATTCCTGGAAGAAGCTTAAACTTATAGGGGTTAAATCAATGGTCGTTAATTCTTATGAGATAGTTAAAGACCAGTGTATGCTATCACTCTCAGTATCTCTATGATAACCAGCACCAGAGATAACCCTTAAAAAGATTCGATAATACCGCGAGAACGTCGCCGTAGCTCGTGAAATCATTGATGACGTGTCGATAAGAGTATTTTTACAGTTACAATGTCAGCCATAGTCACTCGTCGTGTCGTTGGTTGGTACTTAAGACTCCATTGTTCGACAAACTTCTATATAATACCAGACGTTAAAAAAAATGCTGGTGTTACAAGTATTCTGAGGATTTCAGGATCAAGACCTCTCAACATCTTTACATTGTTAACGGCCCTTTGTTTTCCTGATCCTGGATGGTGTCGTCCTCGACCCTTAAGAGGGTGCCTGTGCCATTGATTCAACCATAGAAGTGATAAGATTTGCTACGTGTATCTACTAAAGTTGCATCCATATCCGATATCCTCTGGGTTGTTGTGTATAATAAAGGTTTCCATTTGTTCAAATATATAACTACCCTCTCGGTTGATCCCTTTTCAATTCCATCTTGTTTCGGTCAAAACAAATTTTAATAATATTAGAAATTTCGAATTATTCGGATATGTTAGGGGGAAAGTTGTTTATTTTTTGTTCGCCCCTCTGGGGTTGCAATGATTTATAATGTTTCAACTTCCCTGGGAACATTTTTTCAATCCTCCAACTCTACAATAGGCATTGTATATGGGTATGAGTGTTACTGGAAGGGTTTTTCCTTTTATATATTTTCATATTTTTCTTTTTAGTTATTAGACTTGTGCCATTGAAGCATTAACAAACAAACGAAAAATATGAAATAATAATTTCACGCATGCAATGCGGCTATGGTTGTGTTCCCGTTATTTGTGTATTTCATGTAGGAGGGTAATTTTCCAGTTTTTAGTAGGTACATGTGTAGATACATTATTTCGAGAATGACTCTTATATGCTATTTTGTTTAACCTTTCCCGACTTTCCTCGGTGCGGCGTGGAGGCGTTGTTGGTCCTCGTCTGACGACGCGAGCGACGTCCTCTTCAACTGTCCATCCGCATAATATTGTTGGTCCTGTTTTTGGTTGTTCTTGTTATAAAATAGGGCTTAAAGTTTATTGAAAATTTTGTTTTTTGGGGGTGCCCTTGTATTTTTTTTTTGCACTAGCGCATTTTTCCTTTGATTTATAATGTGTACGGCGGCGGCGGCGTATCTGCTATATTCATAGCTTATATCGCATGTTTTGTGTATATGGAATTCAATTACTTTGATGGAAAACAACAATTTTCGAGAATTGTTTTTTTTTTTCTTTTTTTTTTAATTTGTTATTTTGTTTTTCCGGAACTCATGTGGAATGTAGTGGAAAATTTTACCGTCTGCAAAACATTATATTTGATTTGGTGTACCCAAGGATTTTTTCGCTTTCTGATATTTATGATAAGTACAATGAATTGTACATAATATCCTGAGGCGGGAAACATCTATCTTTAAAAAAAAAAAAAAAAACATATGGCTGATGGGAAATATTGATTCTTTTAGTTTTTTTTTTAATTATCTTATTTTAAGAATCTTTGAGTTGACTTTGAATCTGAATTTCTAGGATTTTCTGTGCCACTTTATCATCAAATCAATATGTTAAGTCAAAAGAGGCCTTCGATGCGACCCACACTCAACCCCGTCTGTCGATTTCTCTTGCTTAAAATTTAAACAAAATGTTCATAACAATATTTTGAAGTCTATATTTTTATTTGTTCTCATAAGGTTAGGTAAGGGTATAGTGGCTGTCCAAATGGAAACGGACACACTTAGGGCAGATTAATGGCCCATTGTGATACCACAAGAATCTTGAGGCTTCCTTCTAAGCTCAATGGAACCAGCTTGAGTCCCTTACGAAACGTGAGAGGCTGATTATACCGATATGATTAAGATCGTTTAGATCGTTAAAGAAGAATTCTCCTACGTAATTCTTGCACTTTTGAGCTAGAGCAGGGCATGTGGAGAGAAGATGAAGAACAGTTTCTTCCTCTTCCTCGTCCATAAAAATTCATTTGAGAATACGCCTAGTCTCGTGGCGTACTTTCCTATTAGACAGTGTCTGATTAGAGAGAGCAAACACCTTGAACGTTTTAAATCCAGTGTTGGCGAGATGTTTTTTGTGACTTGACACGTGGTGATTTTGTTCCACCCGGTGCCTGGCTCCTCACAGCGTCTTGCATTAGCAGCAGTTTACAAGTAGCGATTGGTATGCCAGTACTGGCCAAACGTGGTAGCATGGCGGATCCTTTGCCTTTCCGCTTTAGCGACGACTTTTCCAGAGTTTTTCCAGCTAGAGGACCAAGGTGGTCGTGGCCAAGATACGCTCATACTAGCCAGAAACTTCCTTTGGTTGTTTCCAGCCTAGCTACGGTGGATTCTTTGTCACATAAACGATGGAGTAAAAATACATTAATGCTACGTTTCACTAGTATCCAAGATCTAGGTTCACCTTTATCTGGCACACAAAGTGTGTAGTACCCAGGAGTCCTGAGTCCTCGAACAACGGATTCCACAATCCATGGCTCTTGGATCAGGACAATGTTTTCCCCGTTTCTTGCCAGACGGAGAAGAAGTGAGGCCAAGGCCTTTATGGAGTGTTGGAGATTAATTTGTACTAACTGCAGCATTTTGACTACAATTAGGCAGATCAACCTCAACCACGGTTTTGTTCTGATCCTTTGAGAGTTCGTCATCGCTCAGAAGGATCATGTTAAGGTCGTTCTCAGTCTCCATTAAGGATGGACTGTCTACGACTTTTGTAGAGGTTGGAGTCGCGATTGGAGAGGACATGGGTGCATCGTCACACTCTGTTAGGAGAGAAAATGACGTCCCAGGCCCACCAACCGCTAGTTCACCTTCGGTTGTTTTTGGAGGCCCGCTTTCCGCGTTAACCTCATCTTTTTATAGATTCGAATTTTAATGGATTCGAAGCCATAGTTAAAAGCCAAGGATTCTTTATTGAGTATCACAATGGCACTCCTATAAAGACCCTTCACTTCCTCTAGCTTGGCTATCTTCCAGTTATGCGTCGGAAGGGACGGGTTGCAAACTTTGACCATCTCGAGAATGTCCTCGATACCAGCAGGTTCGATCGGTATCCAAATGCGGAGTCTAGGTCTGCTAGGAATGTCTTCCACAGCGACAACCTCGAGCTTCGCACCTGGTCAAACTTCACCAAATTAGTTGACAGCAAGCTTGTATAGGTCACAAGACCTCTGGTCACCCCAAACCATGAGTTTGACATGGCCCATCGCTTATGGAAAGAAGTGGTCCTGGAAGCTCCCTCAAAATGCTCAAAAAGCCACCCGAGAGCTTAAACTTGACCAACTACCAACGATCAGCCGATATTGTGCCATTATCATCGCTCCTGTCAATAACCGCAACCACGACTTTGCCCTTCGCGACGTCACTGAAACTGGATTGTTTCCTAATGAGATTGAGGGGGGTGTTGGTGTTGTGCACCCGGGGCCGTTTTGGTGTCGGTGCGGCCCCCACAAGAGACCTTTCTCTTCTGGACGTAGAGTCCTTATTGGACCTTGGTGTAGCAAGTATGCTTTTAGCCCATTCGACGCTAGCGGTTTGCTGCGGTGTCTTTTCAGCCCCGATGATGTACCAGAGGTCTTTAAGATTTTTGCCGCTAGCCGCCTTTGTCTATAAAGGCTTTTTGAGAGTTTTCCATTGCTGGAAGTATTCTCATTAGTAGTGGTATGGCCATTTTTCACAACCCTGCCGCTACTGAAATTAGCTATCGCTATCTTTATATTCTCGTTGCTACCAACAGCAGAGGAGGGTCCATGGTTAGCCACTACTCCCCTCTCTGTGTTGACCGCAAGAGATAAGGCAGCAGGCTTTGACGCCAAGCTGCCGCCCGGTCCTAAAGAGATACCGGTCTCATTTGTTTGTTGTTTTTGTTGTTGGTTTTGTTCATTTTGGTCCCACGAGATCAGCCAGGCTGATCATCGGCACGGGTCGTTTAACACCTTAGATCCAGCCCAATAAAGATGAGAGGTGCTTGGGGAGGAAGAGAAATGTGAGGAGTCAGTTGATGTTAATTCATCATTCTGATGTGTAAGGAAAAGATTGGGATTCGGTAACAGCAATTCAGCAAGGTTACCTAGAGTGAGAAGGAGCATAGGAGACAGGACCGCTGCTAGCTTTTTCGCCATTACAACTCGGAAGGTGGGATGGGAGTTGGTGACATAAACGTAGGCTGGTATGCCTTGTTTATGTGGGAATGGATGATGATCTTGGGAAGGTAGAGGGATAAGAACGTCCTTTAGTTTCAAGACTCATCTGGAGAAAATTCTCGAGAATCATTGACCTTACTCAGCTTCTACAACTCGACAAGTTCGACGTTCAGAGCAGAAGTTGTTCTCCTAATACTTGGGTCAAAATATATTTCTTATAAGTTTTTTGTTCGTTTTGTAGATTTTTGAGTTTTGTTAAAAAAGTTGTGGGTTGATTTATGCTACGACTGTATGTGATTCAAAATCTATCGAAATTTAATTTTTATCAATTTAAGGTTTTATGTTGAAATGAAATTGAATGGCGTTTGCCATGTGGCACGTTGCGCCGCCGCGCGCCGTCCTGCTGGAACCACATGTCGTCTAGGTCCATATGGTTCAATTTGGGCCATAAGAAATTAGTTATTCCACACCAAATGGTAACTTTTTAAGGATGCATTATCACTTGGTGAACCTCACGTGGGTTGGTGTCGTCCCACGTGCTGCAATTTTGCTTGTTAATAAAGCCATTTATCCAAAAATGCGCCTCTTCGCTAAACATGGAATTTCGGCCAAATTGGAATCCTCTTCCAAAGGATTCGAAGCCTAGTCAGCGAAAAAATTGCATTGTCTATGGTCGTTAACTTTGAGCTCCTGGGTCAGTTGGATCTTGTACACGTGTAGGCCCAAGTCCCGATACAAAATTCGCCAAGTTAAAGTCTGCGATAGGACGATTTCTTGTGCACGGCGCGGTGCGGCGAGAAATAGACTGTCTCGGGTTCTGTTGTACAATTTCACAGACCGCGGCGATGTTCTCGGCCGATCTTTCAAATATGGCCACGTAACGTCTAAGAAGCCGTAGAGACATTCCAGGATATTGCAAAGCTAACGAACTTGCAAAAAGCAGAACAACTTTACCTCTGCTCTGCTCACAATGCTAATATAGCATAGGTATAACCTTAGCTACAGGTAAACTCATGCTAAACCAAGATACCATAGAGAAAACAAACTTCAGGTGGAATAACAACACCACCTGTTTAGCGACAAAATTAATTTGGCGCCAGGCGCTCAAAACAATTAATCTCTCTGAGTAGATTACACATTAGCTACGTTATAGGTGTCCTGACTGGGCACTGCTTAATAGGAAGGCATGCTATTCGACTTGGAGCCCCTGCAAATGATTTTTGTAGGAGTTGCATGGACGAGGAGGAGGAGGAGACAATCTCTCATCTTCTGTGCACATGTCCTGCTTTATCACAAAGACGTAGAATTTACCTTGGAGACTACTACTTCAACGATACCAGCGATCTAAAAAATTCTGATATTATGTGTCTCCTACGCTTCATTCGGAGCTCCAATTGGTTAGACGAATTAAGCTGATCAACTGATCCATGTGGTATCACAACGGACCATACTTTGGTCTAAGTGTGTTGGACTTCCTAACCAACAGCGACCATGAAGGGCCACCACGTCTACCGTAAAATGGGAGCAATGCCCACTCCGTTTGCTTTTATGAACACTCATTTTGATTATAAAGCCTCAACCAACATGCGTCTCTAGCCAGCTCTGTCTCTAGCTAGCTGTCTCCAGTTTCGCACGCTGTTGGTTGAGGTCCTCTCCCACCTGGGTGCGCCACCTAAGTCGCTGTCTTCCTCTACTGCGCCGTTCCTCGGGATTGGATTCGAAGACCTTCCGGGCTGGAGCGTTGATGTCCATTCGCTCTTCATGACCTAGCTATCTAAGACGTTGGACTTTAATTCTGCTTACTAGGTTAGTGTCGCTGTACATCCCGTACAGTTCGTCGTTATATCTTCTCCTCCATTCTCCATCTATGCATACGGGACCAAAAATCACCCGAAGAATTTTTCTCTCGAAGCATCCTAATTCGCCATTGCGCATAATTGACGTTAATCGCAGAACTTTTGCCATAGCAGAATTTCTCGAAATATTGCAAGTTGGAGTTTCAATCACCCGTACATTAAATGCCAATTTTAATGCAGAGTGTGCGGTCTGACCACCTTCTAATAATGCAGCAGCAATTCCCCAAGATGCAAATTCAATTTTCTGTTCCGATCGAATAGTCGCTAAAATCAATGATACAACGAAAGTCTTGCACCACTAGGTGCATCCAAGAAATATAATCCACCTGTATTATTGAAAACGGCTGACATGATTGTGTCATATATATGTTTTTGTTGAATATTCAATTTAGTTATATTCGATTGTAAAAATAAACGTAAATCATTAGAATTGAACTCCTGCTCACGTTGCAATTCACGATCATCTAAATCATGTTTTTCACGGTCATACCTAATTGTGCTAATGCTTTATTTACAATCGTTAGAAACGTACATATCTTTAATTATTATTACAGCTTCGTTGTCCATTTCTAAGATAATTAACAAATCGGGATTTCTTTAAGTATTAGTACAAATTTGTATGGGAGTATAGAAAGATGTTGATTTTACACCTTTCCAAGATTTTGTATTTATTTTCTGTACTTACAAACCTTCTCTGGACTTCCACGAATATTTCAAGACCAAAATTAGACAAATCGGTAAAGGCATTGCTGAGTTTTGAGAATTCACGTCGTCTTACTCCAAGCTCTTACTTGCTTGCTTATTTTGTAGACTTGGCCGTAGATTTCGTCATAGTCATAGCAATCAGAGCCGCCATGAACTTTTTTGTTCTCTTATTTAAGTTCGGCGGTAGTACCAGGCCGCTCGATTGTCGCCATGTCATTCGCTAGATAATTAAGTTCAGCTTGTTGGCTTCTGCCAAATATATTGTGGGGATTTGTTGACGATTGCCCTCCTGGTAATTGTTTCAGAGTCTCCGATTGTTTCCTCCAACGTCGTCTTGTAAAAGAAGCAGACCAGCCTATCCCTTTGCCGGAGACCATTGAAGATTTAGACGAGCCTGGGTAGCAATTCGGATACCTTAAATTATCTTGAAATGTTGTCTCGGAGTAAAAATCTGTTGTTGACTTGCCTTGTCTGAAACCATAACATATGTTATAGGTTGCATTCAACAACTTAATACCTCCATTATTGCTACACTCAGTGATATCGATTTATGGGACATAAAATTTCTTCATACCTGTCTCCTGGCACCGATTCTTGTTCCCATACGTGCACTTACACTTCATAAATTACTTGAAGAAATTATTGGCGTCCTTGATTGATCAGGCCCGCTAGGTTGTCATCAGTCTAAAATGGTTTGTTGTCTCACAGCCACGTTACAGCATTTTTGACTTTTTCAATGATTCGTTACTGCAGCATGACGATAACATTATCTTCTTGAAATGATGAGTCGTCATTTTTTCGTTGAGTAAGTCAACTTAAAATTCAACCACTAGAAATATTATATTTTAACTTCAAACCCTTTACATTTGTTATTTCTTTCTAATTTTCAAATTTCAAAACTTTTGAACTGTTAAAATGATTTGTGACTGGCAACTCAAAGAGCTAAATACGGCTTTAGTAAATTTTTGTCGATCAGGACGCCATGCAAGTAATATTTTAGATTCATTCAAACAATTAAGTGTAAAACCAGCTTAAGTGAAACCCTCTTATCCACAGAACTAGAAGCAATCAGCTTCTATTCAATTTAAGAAAATGCTGTCGAATACTAGAGCACAATGAAAAATGCGTTTGCAACTGCAGGGGAAGCGCTATCAGATCCCATTTGCGACTCGCAACAAACGTATTTAAAGTTTTCAAGAAAAACAGAAACAGAAAATCGTCTAGAATACAAAAAAAGGAATTGATTGAAAATTCATCCAATATACAAAATCTCGTCAAGGATTGAAAAAAATGAGGATCACCTTAGATAGTCTCTCCACAGTACTTAACCACGTTGACAGGTTGATGATTACTGGCTCCTACCCTAATGAGCGATCGGTTCTAAAACAATATTCCCGTATCCGCACCTTTTCACCAAATTGAGCCGAGAGAACTTCTGCAATCAAATCGTTTAAGAAAAACAAGGTGAAAGGTTTAAGTGAAATTTCAGCTTAGCATTACCAATCAGCAGCGCCAATCGTTTTTATAGAACAAAAATAAAAAGACGAAATTTTCCCTGTTAAGTGAAAAACTGATGACCGTCAAATTATCACAAAGAGAACGCTTAGATAACGATGAAAATTATCTTGGGACATCTGGATACTACTCTCTTTAATGAACAAGCAGACATAATCTTCCTACAAATATTATATTAGCACCATAGGGACCATGTAGTACCCGTGGCGTGATGGTTGAGAATTGTAAGTCAATAGACACTGGGTCTCTACGGACCCAAATTTATTGAAAGTATCTGAGCAGCTTATCGCCATTATTAAACAAGCCTTCGAGCGTGCGTTTTAACCACTGGACTGTCTTGCCTGAGGTCTTCCTCTTTAATCCCTGCCTGTGCTATGTAAAGTTTTTTTCACGGGTACTGCCTTTTGCGAAAAATTGACAAGTCCTGAAAATCATGAAAAGTGCCTTCTTAAATAAGCCGTTCCGATCTGGCTTAAAACTATGGGTCCCCTTCATCCCTGACAACAATACTCGCACACAGGAATGGTTGAGTGTTGTAAGTCACCGTCTTTATTTTTTATTTTTAAGGGTGCAACCAATTTGCCAAGTCTTGCAATTTATTTTAAGACCTCGAAGACAATAGTTTTACATTGAGTGTTTTTATAAACTAAGTTTCATATGTGTTAAGAATATTTTAAAGGAACTCTAAGTCAAAGTTCAAGCTCCCGAAAATTAAACTACAGAATCAAAAGCTTAAGTCAGCTTCAGCACATAAACAGAAGATCACAATCCTTATATTTATATGTAAGTACCTACAAACCTTCTTTTCAGCAAAATGTTTGTTGTTAACTTGTTCAAGTATAAATATGCATGAATATTTGAATAAACTTATTTTATACAAAGTTCGCTGTAGCAGTTTTAAAGTATATTGTCGAGTGTATATACATAATTTAAATAATTTTCTTTCCCTTCAAAAAACCGTAGTTTAAGTTTCTAATGTTTCTAAATATATCTAGACTCTTACCATAGCTACCCACTCATACACCTACATTATATGCACACGATAACTTTACCATTTACTTTAAGCCCATTTAATCGAGTGCGATACCTTTCTAAAAGTTAACTTCAACTTGTAATAGATTCTTAAAATTTAACATACCTACCTACACTAAAGTTGTATACCTTAGTCCTTTTAAAGGAAAGGAAAAATCCGCACATTGCAAGAAACTGATTCCTCTTCAAAGAATCCTTTTCTCAAGAACAGAATATAATTTTCTGCTTTCGAAAAAGGGAAAATTGGGAGGGGGGTTGATAAGCGAAGGAGGAAGGGAATTGTGAGTTTTGCGAGCAAAACTTTTCCCAGTAAAGAACTCGAGTGGTGATAAATTTCGATGTCACTTTGTGCTCTTTATACTGACTTTGATTTTCCTTCTCTACAAAAGTCGTTCGCTGTAAAAACAGGACTCTGTTTTTTTTAAAGCTTTTATTTCTTTGAATTTTTTTCAAAACATTATTTCAAGTTGGATGTGTGTTTTATAGGTGGTGATGATATTAAGTTTAAATGCTAATGAAAAGTAGGTAAAAATGTGAAATGAAAAATGTTAAATTTTTCAGCGGAAAGTATACAGTATCTTACTTGGAAGGAATTTTAAAAGGACGAAAGATCGCAGGAGAAAAATAACTTCAACCAACTGAAAAGTAGACATTTTTATCATTTTATTACACCAAAAATGACATCTCCTAGTTGTCATCAAAAAGTCCTGATTCGTCTTCGTTCATGTTATATATTAGTGTCTTCGTATTCGTCTGTAAACTTTCGTCTGTAAACATTTTATCAAATAAATTAAATGTGATGCTGTTAGCTCACATATCACTGCCACTTTTTTGGAAAATAAATTCATTGATTTTTGATAAAAATAGAAAATATAATTCTGATGAAACATTCACTTGAAACTTTGAGATAATAACTTTTATGTTTGTGTTTAGGGTATAAACGCATATAGGCTAGGTTCTCCAGTTAAATAAATTGTAATGATGTCAGAATGTCAGCTAACTAAAGTTCTATAATTAAATGACACCATAGTTTTGAATAGTTCGATAAAGAGTTATTTTTAGTTGTGTTCGGACCCGAACTCCGCTTAAACTCAGAAATAGCTATTTTCAAAAACATTCAACCTTATGGGCTTACATATGTTGGAGGATTTAACCTTTACGCGGATTGCCGTGATGCGCTCGCTCACATTGTTGAAATTCAAGACTTTTTGCTAATTTGGCTACAAGATAGTCGATGTGACCGTTAAACTGAACTTAGTGTCAAATATTACATCTAGATCCTTCTTTTCTTGAATTTTATCAAGAGTAGTATTTTTTTAAGAACATTAAAACATAAACGCGATGAACAACTACAGAATGTTAGACTCTGAACCTTAGATACACTTAAAAATAGCTTATTGTTCACACACAAATCATATAAATTGAATATGTTTGTTTGCAACTTTAAACAATCTGATACATTTTTCACAATGCAGTACATTTTCAAATCGTCAGTAAACATAAAACATTGTGAATGAACAAGAATCTAATATCATTGACAAGTAGAAGAAACAACAAAGGGCCCAGATGACTAACTTGGGGGACACCGGATGTAACCATCAGAAACCCTTTTGCAAATATGAACGAATTGGGTTCGTTCACTCAGAAAGGACTCAAACCATTTCAATAGACTAGAGTGTAAATCATACTCCTGAAGCTTTCGAGGCAGCTTTTGATCATCAGATTTGTGTAAGTAGATCTACCACTTAAGAAACCATGTTGAATTGGAGAGATCACTTCTTTTAATAAAATTATAAGTTTTCCTATAAATCGTCTTTTCGAATAGTTTTGGGATAGCTAATATTTTACAAAATGGATGATAGTTTTGGACATCATTTTGTGAACTTGGTTTGTAAATAGGAAATATAAAAGAATTTTTCCAACAATCAAGAAATATGCCTGACTTAATAGACCGGATGAATAAGTGACAAAGCAATTGCCTGTGCGGTATTGGTGGGAAACTGTAGAAATTCTATTGAGTTCTAGATGTTCGCAATTGACTTAAAGCTTCAGGAAAACAAGTTGACTATATGACTATTAACGAGCAAGTAAGGAAATTTTATTTATGAAGAAAAATATACAAATCCAATGAATATATGACTGAATAAGTTCTTAAACATAAAGTAGAATTATAAAAAGTAGTTAAATTGAGGTGATATACTTAAAGGTAAGTGTTGCATTAAATAATTCATTTTAACAGAAACCATCAAATCCTGCTTTTTATCTAAAGTCAGCATGTTCAACTCTTCTATAACTTCGCTAACCGAGATATTCGAATTTCCAAAATTTAATGAATTTATAGAATTTTTATGAAAAGATGTTACTTAAGGTTTGAAATATAAGATGATGTAACGTGTAGATATTGCATTATATTAGGAATACCTATAGACTTTTTCTTGTTGTTTTTAAAGCACCAAAAATATTTGGAATTGATTTTAAAGCTTGTTACAACTTTAAAAATTTAAGGCTTATTCAGAAATTTACTCAGATAATCGACCTGCTTTTGAAGATAGCAATATTTTTGATGCAATATTTGATTGATTTTAGAATTACGGAATTATTCGAATGCTTTATTTTTTCGGTTATTTAAATTAGTCAATTGTAATTATTTGTGAAAATATGGAGGTTTATTTGGATTTTATAATCACATTTTTGGAACATATAAATTACACATGTGATTTAAAAATGACATATAATCTCCATTGATATAATCATACCATATTCATGTTCCAAGCTGTTTAAATTTTTGATGGATAGGTTAGGTTAGGTTGGAGTGGCTGTCTAGATGTCATTGACGCACGTAGACCTCAAAGGTCCATTTTGATATCACTAATGAACTTACTCATGGGAGAGGAATGAACTTAAACAAACCATTTTGTAGTTTTAATAAAGTTAGAGAGACATTTTCTGTCACTCGTTGCCAGTTCACTGGTATTATCGAAGAAGGGATTACCGAGAAAGTTATTCCTTCTAATAGAGAGTGCAGGATATGTACATAGAAGGTCTAGGACTGTTTCCTCTTCCTCCTCGTCATGCAGCTTCTACAGAAGTCATTTGTGTAGACCCCTAGCCTCAGAGCATGTCTTCCTAAGAGGCAGTGTCCTGTTATTACTCCAATTGTAGAGCTTATACTTTGTCTGCTCAGGGATATCAAGCCTTTTGACCGTTTAAA
>NC_079147.1:100782424-100829417 GCF_945859685.1 Eupeodes corollae
GTGCTAGATTGAAAGTGCTAGATTGAAAACTACACGGCTAAAAAGGGCTTTAACAATATAAGTTTTTTTTAATGTATATAATGTTGTGATAGACTTTTTTTGATATCGGATTCGAATTAAAGTCATCAGAAATCTTTGAATAAGTATAATTTGACAACCAGAGTCATCAGGTCGACGACGAAGACGAATAAAACATAGGACTTCAGCTTGGAAATGAACGATATTATTAATAGGTTACATACAGTACAAAGCATACTCAAGAACATTCTTACTGTCGTATTTTGTTCGTACCAACAGTGGCTATCGGTACATCATCAATCGAGAATAAATGAACATAAATGTAATTGAAGAAGAAGATGTCCTCAAAAGTATTTTTAAATTCAAACCAAAGAAAAATAAAAGAGACTGGGGTGTGACCCAGACATGATAACTTAATATCCCGTCTGTCGATTAGTCGTGATTAAAAGGTTTGTAGGTTTTTGTGTTGGGTTAAAAAAGTTGTCAGTTGAATTATTCCTAAAAATTTTTAAAATTACAAATAATATTTTTCATATCAAGAAATAATTTAGTTTGGAAATCTAGTATTGTTAAAAGATTTCAAAATTTTTGATTTTGTTCAAACAAACAACAATGTATGTTACAAAAATTTAAGAAGTGGGATATAAGTAAAATTTCTACCTCATCATCCCGTTTCATGAATATCCCATTTATGAAATACTAATATCCCAGAACAAAAATTATTTCAAGACTCGTAAATAGCATGGCTGACCATTTTCTTGAAGAACATCTTCGTTTAATTTTGTTTTGAAAAACCCATAAGTGTGTCTTTCTTCAAATATCCCAGAATACCATTTGTCGTGTGTCTATATTAAGTGATAATAATTCGTTTATAATTTTTAAACATTAATTTGATTTTAAATGATTTTGCCAAATATTTGTAATATTACAATTTTTAAAACAATTTTCGTGGACTTTGAGTTTAGTTAAAACGGAATGACTTTTAGTTTAGTTAAAACAAAAATTTAAATTTTAATTAATGCTAAAACATATGATATGATTATCCTTGTTCTATAAGCATAGGCCTTACTATAATAGTTGAATAGAAGCTGCCAGTCGAAACCGTTTAGATAACTCTTTACTTTCTCAATGAGTAGAACATTTTTACCAAAGTAGTGACGCCTTATTTCTTTAAGCACGAGACAAACTCCAATAAAATGAAGGATGTCTTCCCTATCTTGCAGATTACATAAACTACAGTTCCCCGCCGTTCGATGTGCAGTAAAGTTTAATTTGATGAGTTTACCTCTAATTTTGAAGATGGTCCCTATGTTGTAGCACTTGAAACAGCTTTTAAAGTAGTTATTTTCATTAAGATTGTAATTGATTAATGAATAATACTTTCGCTCTGTTGAACTGCGAGCTTTTTCGATAAAGGCATATCTTTCATTTTCATCAGTCAGCTGGATTATTTCATAAAAGATTTTTTCCACTGGTTCAAGTTAGCTTCTGACAAGTTAATCGTTAATCCACAATTTCCGGCAAGTTTAAAACAATTTTTGACGAAGAGAGTTTTCTTTTTCAATGCATACTTAAGAATCATTTTCGGAAGTCTTGATTCTTCCATATTTATCACCATTATTAAATAATCTGCATGTAGTTTAAGAGCAGAAATAATATTGGCAACCCCGACTCCAGGTGATACATATATTTTGGGTGTTTATAGGAAGATAAAAGATTTTCCTTAGAAAGAACCGCAGCAGGCTTTTAGTTACCTCCTGTCGTTCTATCCCCCAAACTTGTGCACCATAAAACATAATAGATTTGGCTGTAGCATTAAATACACTATATTTGATGCTGATAGTTATTTAATTGTTGCTGAAAATGTTTTTCCAATTCTGGCATATTGCTGATTTCGAATTATCTACTTTATTATTTAGGTGTTTTTAAATTGAATGATAATTCCAATCCGAGATAGGTATATTTTTTTACTACTACTACTACTAGCTTACGTTCGCCATATTTCCAATTTTCACCGCTTGCAATTCTTCCGGACTCTTTTTGGAAAATCATAACCTTTGATTTTTCCGCATTTACCTCCGGACCCCAATTAAGCAATACTGATAGAGCTTGTTTATCATCAGTTGCAATGACGATGGTGATTCGGCAAGAATGACTATGTCATCCGCGTACATGATAACCTTTACCTTTGTGTTGTCCATATCAACCCCAAATGTAAGCCACTCCACAAGGTCATCGAGAAAGAGTGCGAACAGTAAGGGCTGAGGTTGCAGCCTTGTTTAACACCTCGGTTTGCAATCAGTCTTTCTGATCTCTCTCTACCATTACTTATATTTGCTGTTGTTTGCTGATAAAGTTTTATTAATGCAAGTACGAATTTTGTTGATATTCCTAAATTGTACAGCTTGTAGAACATTGCATTTCGATTTATCATGTCAAATGCAGCCCTAAAATCGACAAAGAAAGTATAGAGCTTTTTATTATGGTCAATTTTCATTTGTGCTATTGAAGTTAAGATGAAAATGTTATCGACAGTAGAGTAACCAGAGCGGAAGCCAGCTTGAAACTCGCTGAGTTTTTCGTTCACGGAAAGCCACTCTTCGAGTCTTTTGTATAATAATGTTGTATAAGCTTTTAGCACCGAGTTCAACAAAGTGATCCCCCTATAGTTGGCTGAATTTGAGCTGTCACCTCTTTTGTATATTGGTAATATCAAGGACTCATAAAACTGATCAGGTAGTTTTCTAAAGTTAAATATGATGTCGAGTGTTTTTGCGAAGTAATTTTTAAAAGTTTGGGACCTATATTTGTAGAATTCGGCCGGTATGCCGTCAGGTCCTGATGCTTTGCCATCTCTTAAGGAATGAAGTACCAATTCGACTTCTTCAAATCTAATTTCTTTATCTAAAAGATCGTCCACAATGTTGGGCTGTGCAAAACTCCACGTAATTTGATCTGTTTGGTATAATAGAGATTCAAAATGGAGTCGTAAGCTTTCCAAGGGAATCGAAACTTGTTCTTTTGATTGGTAGTTACCAGACAATTTTCTAGTTAAAGACCAAAATTCTTTTGCATAATTGCTTTAACTTAGTTCACATGCCAATTTTTCTTCATGAGCTCGCTTTTTTATTTTTACAGTCCGTTTATAGTGCTTATTTGCTTCTAAATAATCTATTCTAATCGACTGAGATTCATTTTTTCTTAACTTTTTTCTAAGTTTTTCGCATTCACGATCATACCATGCGGATTTCTTATGGAGTGTACCTGATTTGGGAATTGATGTCGCCGATTTTATGACGAGGTCACATAAAGGCAAATAATTTGCAATCGATCCATTTTGTTTTGTTTGAAGCAGTGAATCCATTTTTGTTTTATATTCTTCTTTTTTAGTTTTGTTCCATTTGAGGATTTTATTACCCGAATCACGAGCGTCTACTCGAGTACTGCAGGGTTTGTTATTTTGAATTGTTATCGTTATTGGCAGATGATCGGAAAATGTTTCCTTTCCTAACTTAAAATATTCGAAAAATTTCCACCAGTAGCCACCCAAGATGCCATAATCAATTACAGAACTACCCTGTTTTCCGACAAATGTATATTCACCCTCGAAGTTTCCTTCAGAAGCTCCATTTAATATGCTCAGACCAAATTTGTTTGCTAATTCTATGATCTTTCGACCCTCTCCAATCACTTTTTTAGTATGTCAGTGTTATGTGAAATTCCCATACAAAATATCCTTCGAAACTCGGGCGAACGCCTGTACAAAATTTTAACAAATTTGTAAGTTCGGTGCAGGTGATCAATTACCAATAAAAATTAGAATTTGTTGATCAACTTCTGAATATCCTACACTTAATGAACTTATTTTTCGGAACTAGAAATAAAAATGATTAAAAAACCAAGTGATTTTTAATAAAGTGTACTTTTTCATAATGTTTCCTTAGTGACTACACTCTTCAATTAGTGAAGATACAATAAATTCTGAATGAGCCTAATATCTTACTTTAGCTCTAGTTTGCACACACATTTTTACAACACCAAAATACATTCGTTTGCTCAAAGAATTTATGCAGTGTATGGGCAAAATACACATTTTAATGTTTATTGTGAAACAAACAAATCGTATGTCAATATCTTTCTATACGTTCTCCTAACACATGAGTCATAAGTTTCTTATCAGTTTTTGGTTGTTTTGTCAGAGATTTCGTGTTTTGTAAAAGAAGTTGTCAATTGAATCTGAAAAATAACATAGAAGTTAATGCCTAACAATATGTTTCCTATGGTAAAAATGTTTTTTTTTTTTTTTTAATATCTCATTTTGCTCGCTAGATTTTTAGTGGAAAACCAATCATAGTAGCATTTTTTGAAAATTGTATTTCTGATATAAGAAACAGAGATTAAATTTTTCGAAAACCATTATCTTCCGTTTAAATTTAGCAGTAAATTAAATCATTTTGAATCAATCTCTTCATTTATTCACGAGATTTCGAAATAAAACATCAATTTTTCCAACTTTGTGTAATATTTTGTGTAGATCTTAATTTGTATGAAAAAACAAACCTTTCGGATTTTTATTAAAACTGTTCTGAATGTTGAAAAGGAGATTTTGTGTAGGATATAAAATAAGTTTTGAGTAAATAGGTATCTTATTTTTTTCAATATATTTGAATTGAAAATCCATTTCTAACTATTTTAAGTATAATGTATTTTCTAAGTTTTTATATTTTGTTTTTGTCAAAACTGATATTCTGCGTTGTAAACAATAATTTTGGTAGTGAAACAATATTTAACTTTCCATAGAAAGTCATTTTAAGGGGTTCGATTTGTCGACTTGAAAAATTTTGAAATAACTCAACTTTTTAAGGTCCTAGAATCTAAATACACGACGTTTAGAGAGATTTCGGTGCATGTGTGTATTCGCTATTTTCGCCGTCCATATCTCAAGAACCAGTGAAAATATCGACTTAATATAATTTTTTGTATATAGACAATAACTCTTGAAGATGCAGAAAGGACTTTCAAAAATTGCGTGAGTGGTTTATTTAATAGTCAATTTAAAAAAAGAGCAAACATTTTGGTTGAGTAAAAATATTTAACAAACCAACGCTACAGACTTGAAATATATTTAATATTATGTAATGCGACGTGTACAGTTTTTAAAAACAGTTTAATTATTTGTTTTTATAAACTTAAAAAATGTTATTGTCACCTCAAATACTTTACGAACAATAAATGGTCTTATCTCCGAAATTTTGTCACCCGTGACGTGATGGAAAGTGCGAAGGACAGTCACGCTAGAGGTACTGCCTCTTACGAGGAATCGACAAAGCATCCAAGAGTATTTCTTTCCATGAAAAGTGCTTTCTTAAATAAGCCGTATGGATAAACTGCAAGTCCCCAATATAACTTACATTATAAGGATGAATTAATTGTAGAGAATTGTTTTCTATGAGCTGTTGATGCATCTAATTTATTTATTTATAAGTAATTGCATTTTCTACAGAAAATATTTTCAAAACAAAAAATTTTGTAAATTTAGTTTTTTTTTTCATTGTTAAAATTTAAACACAAATCTATTACATCTTTAAATATTTGTACTATTTTTAACAAAATCTTTTGAGTAAGTTCGTAATACAATATTTCCAATATACTGTGACAAATGTTTGAAAAAAGTCATCGAAAACTGGACCTCCTGATTAGACTGCGCCTAACCCGCATTGACATATGCAAGAACCAATTCAAAGTTCTAAATCTATAAGAATAATCCATTAGTTCTCGTAACCGGCCGACATGCTTTTTTTTAGTTCGCCATTAAAACGTGTAATAATACAAGAGCTGAGATTTTTGTCCGTTCAGATCATACATTCCAATTTTAACATAGAGAAGTGCTTTTAAGGTTTCCATTCAGATCTTAAGTACCTTAAATTTTAATATAAAGAAATGTACTTTAAAGTTTAAATGAATTTTTCAAAAACTTACTCCTCTTACCATACAAAGGTTTTGTTTACTTATTTCAAATATCCCTTTGTGACCATTTCATAACACTTTAAGAGT
This sequence comes from Eupeodes corollae, assembly GCF_945859685.1. NCBI lineage: Eukaryota > Metazoa > Arthropoda > Insecta > Diptera > Syrphidae > Eupeodes > Eupeodes corollae. Next base: position 100,788,497 of record NC_079147.1, read on the forward strand.
TATAATGAATATATAATAATGCCAGCTTATCTTTCCTTAACAAAGGATACATAAATTTGTTTATAATAACAAAAATCAATGATTTTTTTATTAACTTCCAATAGGAAGTTTTTGTACTGAGTCCGATTTGTCAAATTAAAAAATTTGACTTTTCTCGACGTTTCAAGCCCGAAAGAGACAAAAAAAAGGTTTTAAGAAATATGTCTGTGCGTGGGTGTGTACATACGTTCGTGACCGAACGTTTGCGACGTTTTCTTCGTCGTCTATAGCTCAAGAAATAGAAGAGATATCGACTTCAAATAAATTTTTTCATACATCAAGAAAATTGAGTGGGTGGTTTTTTACCATATCAGTTTGAAAAAAGGTGAACATTTCGGTTAACCCTAAATATCTCTGGACCAAAACGCTTGAGACTTGAATTAAATTTTATATAATATATTTTAACGTGATAGAAAATAAATATATTCTTTGAAAAAAATCCAATTAACGTTTTTTTTTTTATTAATAAAAAAAAACTGAACAAAAAATGTTCATCTCGAAAATTTTAAGAACAGAAAATTATTTTATCTCCAAACCGATTTTGTGCAATGAAAAATAACGTTTTTAACATCTGGTAAGATTTTGAGAAAATTCGAATTGATCATTTTTTTACAAAAAGTAAAAACCCTAAAAACAAAATTAATTAAAGTTTGTAAAAATTTATTTTCGACTCAAATATCTTTTCAAAACTTTGAGGTATTGGATTTAAACTAATTTCATCTTCTTAAAAATATTGTTGTCAACAATCAGTAAAATGTTGAGGAAAATAAAATTGACAGTTGTGTTACAAAAAATAAAAACCTAACAAAAAGATGGCAAGATGATTTTCGACTCAAATATTTTTTCAAATATTACAAACATTGGCTTCAAACTTATTTCATCTGATTTTTATTAGAATCCAACATTCCGATTTTGCATAAAAAATAGAATCTACAAAAATAGTACACAAATTTTGTAAACATTGATGTTCGGTTCTTGATATCTCTCAAATTAAATCATTCATTAAATTTGCAAAAAATTAAGAAATGCTACTAAAATAGACAAAAATTTGTTTCGACTATAAATCTGTTTAATAAATTAGATTTTGCAATTAAACTATTTCTTCATATGCAAAATATTTTTGGTAATTTTTAAATTTTTTAGAATAATTAACCTGATAACTTCATTAGCATAACACGAAAACCTATAAACCTTTTAAGCAAAACAAATTGACAGACGGGATTGGACGTTATCAGTGTGGGTCGCACCCCCACCTATTTTTTTTTTGTCTTCAAATTCTATATCTCTAAAATATTTAAATATTTGTGAACAAAATTTAAAAAAGAGGCTGGGATGCGACCCACACTGATTACTTCCCATCCCGTCTGTCGATTTGTCTTGTTTAAAATTTTGTCTCGTATCAATTTTTACCAAATTTGCGTACTATTTTTTGTAGTAGATTTTATTTTTATGAAAAAACGGACTGTTGGATTTTTATATAAAAATAACTGAATATCAAAAACAATATTTTTTGTGAAATAAAATAAGTTTGAAGACAATATTTTTAATTTTTGAAAAGATATTTGAGTCGAAAATCAATTTTTACCAACTTTTATTAATTTTTTTTTAGGTTTTCATTCTTTGTAAAAAAAACTGTTATTTCGATTTTTCTCAACATTTTTCAGAATGTTCGAAACAATATTTTTTATCACATAAAATAAGGTTGAAGCCTTAATTTCAAGTTTTTGAAAAGATATTTGAATCGATATTCAATTTTTACCAACTTTGAGTAATAATTTTTTTAGGTTTTTATTTTTTATGAAAAAAAACTGTCAATCCGATTTTTCCCAAAATTTTATCACATGTCAAAAATATTATTCTTCGTTGCACAAAATTGTTTTGGAGATGAAATCATATTTTATTCGTAAAATTTTGGAGGTGACAAATTTTTTTTTTCAGTTTTTTTGATTTATAAAAAAACCGTTAAATGGTTTTTTTTTTCAAAAAATATGCTTCTTTGGTATTAGATTACAATATATTATATTAAATTTAATTCAAGTCTCTAGCGTTTTCGGTTCGTAAGATATTAATGGTTAACCAAAATTTGCACCTTTTTTTCAAACTGCTATGGTAAAAAAAACCACCCACGCAATTTTCTTGAGAGACCTTTCTGCATATTTCTGCCTTATTATCTGCTTAACAAATTTATTTGAAGTCGATATCTCTTCTGGTTCGAAAAAAAACGTCGAGAACGGTTCGTCCGTACGTTCACACGCACGCACATACATCTATCTAAAAATATTTTATTTCGACTCTAGGGACCTTGAAAGGTCGCAAAATGTCAAAATTTTCAATTTGACAAATTGGACCCATTACAATAACTTCCTATGGGAAGTTAATAAACCATGAATATTCATAAGCACAGGACTGCCAGAGGTCTTGGGTTGAAAAAAGGGCCACTTAAAGTTTTTTTTTCACAGGTAATGCCTCTTGCGAGGAATTAACAAAGCTCCAAGAGAAATTCTTGCCATTAAAAGTGCTTTCTTAAATTAACCCTTCGGATACTCATATTAACTGTAATTCCCCTCTATCACTTTCATTACTCGCACAAATAATGATTGTAAGTCACTAGGCCTTGATTTTCTACGAGCTGTTAAGCCACCTTATTTATTTATAAAGAATAAGTATTTAAGAAAAAATTGGATAAATAATCCTTATTCTCTTCTTGCATTTTTAAATAAATGACCTCCAATTCAAGACGTTATATATCTTTGCTTCCTATATTTTTTTAACTGTTCTACAAAATGATATAAAAGCTATGTCGTCCGTTCAGATCTTAAATACCTTACATTTTAACATAAAGAAATACTAGTTTAAGGTTTCATAAATTCACCCTTCTTATCATAATGAGTCGTTGGTTACTTATTTAAACTCTTACTCTCTGAAAATTTCAGCCAACTTTAAAAGTTATAATGAAGTCCTAATGACAGCTTATATTTCCTTCAAAAAAAGTTTACATTCTTATTTACGTTGTATTTCATATTTTTATAAAATTTCTATAAAATTTCAAATTCTTAAACTAATTAGTACCTACGGATACAAAAATCAGTAATGTTTTTAACATTCAAATCCATGGGTGAATAAAATTGCAACGTTTTCTTTAAATTTTACCGAATTATTGTTTTCATTCCAATAATTATGAATGTACCTTAATCTTCGAAGGATTTCCGTCTTCATTATTCCATAAAACATTTATTCATCAGAAAGTTATATCATTTTCATATAACCCCACTCATACAGTCACCTGTTTCCACGACTATCTTCGCATTCCAGCCACCCACCAGAAACAGCATCACAACTAAGATTTATTACACTTTTATTGACCTCATCGAATTCCATCCAAAAAAATAAAAAAACGCAGAAAATAAGAAACCGAAAAATAAAAACAAATCCCTTCGAAATCCCTTATCTTCATATCCCTGCCAATACCAATAAAAATAAAATAAAAGAAAATAACCATCAGGGAGTAAATCAAATAAAACCACCGCAACCTTCCTCCACGAACCATAAATGTGCAATGAGTACTTTTTGATTGCTGCAATCCTACCATAGACAATTTTCATTATTATTTTCTGAAAGTTTTATTTTTTTTTTGTATTTTTTAAAGACACCACCACCTAACGTTTCCCTTAGATAGAAATACGAGCACGAGTACGTTTGAGGTTAAAGGAGGGGTTGGTTGAAAATCCTTGGCAACAATTTAAGTTATCAGAAACATTCGGAAACATTTTCTTTCGGAGTTCCTTACTCAACACACCAAATAGGGGATGATTGAATACAGAGTGTGGTAAGTATTTTCTTCAAAATTCCCCTTTTTCTACAGAAAAGGTTTTTCCTTCGTAGAACAGAGAGCGAAAACTCAAAAAGGGTATTTCGCCGCATCAAGTTCATCATCGCACTGTGTTAACGTTACGGGAAGGTTTTTCATATTTTCACCTCTTTCGGTTTGTCTGATGTCGATGTGCTGTGGTGGCTCTGGTTCTGGCTCTGGTTCTGGCTCTAGCTCTGTGCTGTGTGTATGTTGTTCTTTTTTGTTATTGTTTTGAAACACCCCCTCAATTCGCCACATTGCGAGTAGATAGAAAAAATGTCGACATTGTCGGGGTTATTTTTTCCTATCAGTGTTTAGTTGAAAACAGACTTTCCGGCATAATCGACGCGTTTTCCCGACCCACTGTATCTTATAGACTTACGGGGTGTTCAAAATTTAAAAACGAAGAAGAAGAAGATTTTTTCCTGAAACTTTTCTCTCGATCAAAAATCATATCGACAAATTTTAAAAATTAAAAATAAAACATATTAAAATTTTGATTTTCAAAATCATCAAATAACGGATTAGGTGAAATTGTGCATACCCAGGATTTCAATACAAAAATCAGCTGTTTTGATCGAAAGTTTAAATACTTAAGAAAAATAAAAATAGGATTAATTCACATGTGGAATAAATAAATTCGATAAAAAAAAGAAAAACAACAAATCCCCTGAATCCATTAAAACCTTGCCTAAACCAGCCACAAATTGTGTGTATATGCGCCCCCTCGCCCCCCTTAAATAGGATTAAGCTTAAATATAACCTTATTGAGTGGTTCTGCGGTGCATCTCACAGTGCTGTCCTCTGTTGCTCCAAGTAATAGCCAGAGGCACAGATCCTGTTCTACATTTTGTGTTCGAGGTTCGTGGCTAAAAACCTTTATTCCAACGTAACGCCTGCCGCGTCGTCGTTCGGTGTCCCGTTTTTTTTTTGGTCCGTAAATTTTTGTTCTGCTTTGGTCCTTGTTCGGTTCCTATACTTTTCGCTTATCGCTTTTACAGTGTTTTGTGTGAATTCTGGTTCTGGGATGCTCTCTCATTGAATATGCGCCACCTAATGGATTTCTGTTTATCTATCAAGGACTCAAGATGATTTCAATATTATGATGATGGGGATTTCTGTGGTCTTGCAGCATTAAGTGCGCCATAGTGAATACTGATAAGAGTGTGAATCTTTTTTTCCGTATACCACGGGAATTGCTTTTAACAGAGCAAAGGTGTTTTTTGAAAAAAAAAAGGATACAAATCGCAATTCGGTTGACTTCAGATTTAAAACGTTTTTTTTTTTCACGTGAATTTCGAATTTTGGTGTTGTTGTATTCCCTTCAACAATATATACACACTCTCAAGTCTGGAGCTTAAGTGTTAACTTGATATTTTTACAACAGTTTTTGTGTGTGGGTTGTTTTTCTTTTCGAGTGTCCTTTCGATTGATTGCACTTAAATGCAGTATAGGCCAACATAGGTACAACAAAATAAAAAAACGAGGTTAATCCCAAAGTGTATCTTTACAATATTGTCTTATAGAAAAGCAAAGAGGAGCAAGAAAAAGAGTGTGAATACAAAATAGATAAATAATTGGTACTACATAAAGTTTGGATTATGCAAAAAGTAAAAAAGTCGGTGCAGTGAATTTTGTTTGTGTTTTATACGAACGAAGGTAGATTTTATTTACCTGCCTGCCTGCCTACATCAAGGATTAAGGATTACCTTAGAAGACAAAGAACAACTAAAACTACACTACCGATTGAGTTTTACCTACTTTTTTATTGTTGTTGTTGATATTTTATATCGACAGCAAAAGTAGAACACTCTTGTAGTTGAAGTGTTTCTTTTAAAAGGTAAGTTAATAAATTGTAATTAATTTGAGTTTTATTTTTGGTCTTGTGTTTTAGATTTTACATAAAAGGCGTAGGTACATATATCGAGCAATGGAAATGTTTTAGAAAATTTTCTTCTGCAAAAAGAAAAAGGGGTGAGGGTTATTCAAATAAAAGGTCATAGGTTCACATTAACATAGACGATTTCTTATAAGGACCTATCGCAATTGGTATACTTTTTGTGTAGGAACTTAAGTTTCTGTTTTTCTGGTTGTAGTTCCATTTTGAACTTTAACAAAGTTTGGTCATGTCAGAGAGATGTCTTAAACAGTGATGTTAGGCATGTTAACAAGAAGTAATATCTAGAGATGTCTAAGGTATGGGTAGGGTATACCTATCATGTTTCCTTCTTCTATCTATCTATAGCTTTACCTTTCACTATAATTTATGTTTTCGACTTATTCTTGACTTTGATGTTTTGATTTGAATATTTATTGAAGTGAAGTACAAAGAAGGAATTTTAATTAAGTCCAAGGCTTATATAAGTTGGTTCTGGCTTGGTTTGGCATAGGTATCCAGAAACAGATACACAGAAGGCAGGAAGCTTCGGTGGTGGTGCAAAATGTATCAGAGTAAATGTTTCTGAGATTGAGATATTTTTTTTTTTTCGTTGAAATGAATTTCTATTAAAATAAAATTAATTCGGAACTCGAAATCAGATGGTTTGGTTTTTGGTATTTTCTTTATTTTTCTGGTGAAAATGAAAGGTTACATAGAGAATACATTATAATTATGTAGGTGGTAAAAGTAAGTAAAGTTTTAAGGATATTTTTAGAGTAACTGAAGGTTAGACATAGCAATTTATTTTAATGCATTCGGACGTGGAAAACTTTCTGAAATTAACTCATATTTGTTATATTTTTGATTGTTTTAGTAGAAGAGAAATTTATTTTGTTTATAGACCTAAATTATTCATTCTGAATTTTAAATAGCTTTGATGGTTAAAACAAAGAAATTCTATGTACCTTCTTCTATTTGTAGCTTAAGCAATTTTATTTAAATGTCAGGTTATAGGAACCTCCCATTTGTTCGAACTTCAGGGTAGTCGTTGTATTAAAAATAAATTATATTTAAAGTATAGGTAACGACTTAATGGTTCAAATTAAAAAAAAAAATTAGGTGGTTTGTAAGTTAGATTCCAAGTAGATATTTTTAATATTACATAACTAAAATGTTAAAAAAATAACAACAAAAATCGAACAATTCAACTCGCTAATATTAAATGAGGTTTTTAAATTTGTTTTTAAGATTTCGGAGTAAATAAAAAGTTTGCATTTTGTTAGAAAAATACCAAACCTCTTAGCATCACACCAATCTGTTTTAATTATTTTTATTGAGAAACAACTTTTTATTTATTTAAAAGCTTGCGCTTTTTTAATTTATTAATTTTTAAATTTATAGATTTTTTTCTATAAATTGGATAAGTTTATAGGATTTTTAAGAACTTATTTAAATTCTCAACATTGAAAAACTGTTCTAAATTCAAATAAAACATTAATAAAGAAAAAGATTGTGGATTTGTTTTTTTTTTTCGTCTGTGCAACCCCTAATTTATTATTATTTAAAAACACTTAAATGCAATACAAAAATGCATGAGGTTAAAAGTGCCTTGAATTGCCGTCCTACCGATATCGTTTTGGTTTCGTTACATTTTTGTACGCTACTTCTTCAACATTAAACTAAAAAGAAACTCATATTTTCAGATCTTAAAAATTAGAAAACAACTTATTTCTGTTATTTGTACTGTTTTAAAGAATTTATTTCAAAAGAAATCTTTTTCAAATTTGAAGCAACAAGACAAATACAAAAAATAATTTTGATTTCATTAGTTTTGAATTTGAACCAGAACAGGAGTTAGTAAATCCAGTTTTACATTTTTTAACTTGGTTTAAAGTTATCAAGATTCTTAATTGAATTTAAAAATAAAATGATTTTTTGTCCACCACAAATACAAATATATGAACTTTTTATTATTACTCGTAAACTGCGGTATTTGTTAAGACGTTATTTTTGAGGCTGACAAAAATGACGGATGTGTAAATTATTAAAGACTTTATAATATTATATCTGTGAAAGGCCAATACACATAATGAAAGTGTTGTTTATATCAATGAGAGTAAAAATAGTTAAAACAAAATTTGAGATGCGACCCATACTGTTAGTTGCCATCAGTGCCGATTATTCTAAAAACTCTTAAACAATATTAATAACAAAATTTTGTGTAAGATACAAGGCATTGAATTCTGTTTAATTCTTGTTGTTATAACTTATAAACCGTTTCTTATCAGTTGTTTGTTGGTTTTCTTGATTATCGTCTTTTTTAAGAAAAAGTTGTCACTTGAACTTTTCTAAAATATCAACTTAAAGTTAACAACAATATTTTACATATGAAAGAATAAGTTATTTTTTAAATAACCGTTTTTGTTCCAGATATTTGTAATCCAAAACCAAGTTTTATCAGTTTTAGATATAAATAGCGGTTCGATTTGTTAAAGTTTTTTTCTCAAGTAAACAACAAAATTTTGCATAGGATGAAACTTTAATCTATTCTCAAAATATTTGAATCGAGACTAGATTTTACCAATTTTTTCGTTTTACAAAAAAATGTAATGTTGGAAATTTCTACAAATTTCAGATTATATTGAAAACAAAAAGAAAAATTAGTTTGAAAGCAATATCTTTAATTGTTACCAAGATATTCGAGTCAAAAATCAATGTTTACCAAATTTTAGAAGTGTTTTTGTTTTGTAAAGGAAAAAAAGTACATCGGTTTTTCCAATATCGTTTTGTTTCAGTTTTTTTTTGTTTTAAAAATAAATCCGTTAATTGAATTATTTTGAAGTCGCTAGCGTTATGGGTTTGAGAGATATTTTATGTCAACTAATTTTGTCACTATTTCAACTTCAAATAGGATGTTTTTGTAATCGGTTTGAATTGTCGAATTAAAAATTTCTTGACGTTTCAAATTCAATAAAATCTAAATAAAAGTTTTTTAAAAAGTGTATACGTGTGTTCGTGAAGCTTTGTTCGTTGTCTATACCTCAAGAACCAGTGGTGCTTTTTGGTGTGTTTTGCTATTATTTTTACATTGTTCATTTAACAATTAGTAATTTTTTTTTATTAATAAAAGAATAAAAGATGTAAACATAAAGCTAAATAAATTGCAATACAAAAATATGTTTTATTTTGTACAATGCGTTCGCCAAAATACTTAACAGATACATTTTTGGGTTCGAATCTTTTAGTAATTTATAAAATCTTTTCTGTAATTAAGGGCGGCAATGCAATATTGGACAAGAAGTTTCCAGTTGCTTCCATTTAAGATACTTATAGAGTCTGATTTGCTTATTATTGACTTTTTAAAGTATACAAATCTTATTTCTTTTAGAATAGGGCACACTGATAAAAATTTATAAGAGTTTTCTTGTTCTTGAAAATTACAGAGAGAGCAAGTCAAGAAGCTCTCCAGTAATGCGACAAATGACAGAAATTTCAAATAAGTTAATTTTGTCTGTAAAATAATTGAGCTCATTCAAATTATAATTGAGCTTTGGATAAGGAGATCTACGTGAGGAGCCTTTTGCTTCCTCAATAAGATCTAGTCTTATTTTGCCATCTAGCTTTTCGAGAATACAATTGGTCTTTTCTCTCATACTCCCATCCTTCATCTCGCAAGCATTCACCGAAATACCGCTCAATATAAAGAGCCGTTGCAGTTTTTCAACCCCATCATACTGTTGATATCCCCATACCTGACATCCATATGCCATTATAGTTCTCAGAGCCGCATCAAACATTCTTAATTTGACACCATTTGCAACATTTGAGTTCCTAAACAAGTTTTGCCAGATTGAGTTTATAGATAGCCTATTTATCATGAGCTGAAGACTTTTTGGGGAGTCTGCAAACAAAACATCATCAGCATATAGGAGACATTTTATAACAAATCCTACAATTTTAAAACCGTTTGGCAAAGAGTCAACTATGTCGTTGATAAAAAAGCAAACAACAGGCGGGATAAAAGACAACCTTGACGTACTCAACTTTTGGTTTCAAACCATTCTGATATATGTTCACCCATACAGCTGATGTTGTGTTCTCGTAAAGTTTTCTTAGTACTTTAGAAACAGAAAAGTATAATCCCAGTAGATTTAATTTATAAAACAATGCTTCTCGATCAATGCTATCGAAAGCAGCTTTGAAATCAAGAAATATTGAATACAGCTTTTTCCCATTTTCTACGTAATAATCTACGATATTTTCGATGGAGAAAATGTGATCCGTTGTCGAATAACCTGCTCTGAAACCTGCTTGAAATTCTTTCAACAATTTGTTTTCATTAACCCAAAACTCAAGCCTTTTAACCGTGTGCAATATATTTAAATAGGTCCTTGTCAATTTTTCCAAAAAATCTTTTGGAGCATTTTTGAAAAATTCATAAGGAACTCTATCATACCCTGGGGCTTTGCTATTCTTAGCTTTTTGTAAAACACTGTTAATTTCTTCTTAGGTGATATCCCCATCTAAAGATGCAACGATTATGAAATTTTCAGCGAATTGTATTGGTTCTTCAATCTCTAATGGATTGAGTAGATTTTTAAAATAATTTGCCAATATATGAGCATCCAAATTGTTACTAATTTTGAATTTTTTTCCCATTCAGTTCCTTCACTACTTTACAAAGTTCAGAAGAATCATTGTCATTATTTAAATTTTTCGCTATTCCTAAAGAGTATTCATTTTCCTTTATTTGGCAGAGTTTTTATATTCTTTATTTGCCTGAACATAAGCCTCACGGAAAAAACTTCCGTTTCTCATTCTTACTAGTTTTCACAGTTTGAAGGATTTAGCTCTGGCTCTTCTTTTTTCAAACCACTTTTGTTTGAATTTAGCTACGTCTCTCCTTTCTGCAAAGGAGATCGATTTTTGTATAGCTTGGATAAAAGAAAGGATCTTAAACGAATAACAAAAACAACATCCGTAGTATGAATATTACCGATAAAAGTTAAAGTAGAATCTTACTACCGATGGGTTTTTGACATTTATACGAGTCTCGAATTGATCTTATGTGCTATCGTTCTGAAATGTTGGTACGATTAATATTACATTTGTATCTCAGTGGCTGTGTTCGTTGAGTTGTTTATTGCATTTGGAATCATGTGTTTTCCATTGGGGACAGACATCAATCTGTTACTGTTGATATTATTTAGTTTTGTTAATGAAAATGTCTCAGTTTAGTTTAAATACTCGTAAATCTTTTTGGTGTTTCCACCGAATAAGAAGATTTAAAAATGATTAAGTTTGACAGTACATTCTAAAATGCCAATGGTGATTCGATGTGTCTTATGAAGTGAAAGTGAAATAGTTTGATTCGTGAAGAATTGAATAGTTCAGCATCATATACAAATATGTTACCTACTCCATGTGCATTTTTTTTTTATTTGATCAAAACAAAACTATATTTTTTGTAAACAAACATGCAAATAAACAGACCATAATGGATCTAAAAGGGCAACTCATCCACACAGGTTTTTCTTCAACAAATTTGACTCCACTCCTATCGCTGACCCAAATTGAATCGAATCAAGCTCATTGCAACTCGATTGAAGCTTCAAGTTCACTTCAACACCACATGTTAATGTAGTAGTCTACGAACAAACCCCCTCCTTGAAGAAATTGTTAAAAGAAACATTTTTTTTATAGAATCTCAATTTTCGGATGTTTTCTTAATATTTCTTCTTGAAAATTATTCATTTTATTAATTTTGGTTATTTATTTTGCTGATAATTGCATTATTATGTAGGTGAATAATATATTAATGTTCATTGTCAATTTTCGTACATATCTCCAAATAACTGGCAATGTTTGGCGAAATTACCCTGACAGAAATATCAGAGCACCACCAAAACAGCTTTCGATTACCGCGTAAATCTTGCATTGTTCGATTAAAGGCTTCTATTGATTTATTCCATAAAATAATTGACGTTAATCGCTGAACATTTGCCATAGCAGAATTTCTTGAAATATTGCAAGTTGAAGTTTCAATCAACAGTACATTCAATGGCAATTTTAATGCAGAGTGTGCGGTCCGACCACCTTCTAATAATGTAGCAGCAATTCTTGAAGATTCAAGTGCAAATTCAATTTTCTGTTCCGATCGAATAGTCGCTAAAATCAATTTTACACATTTTCAAATTTTTAACTTCCCATAGGAAGTTATTGTAATGGGTCCGATTTGTCAAATTGAAAATTTTGACATTTCTCGACGTTTCAAGGTCCCTAGAGTCGAAATAAAAGATTTTTAGAAAGATGTCTGTGCGTGCGTGTGTACGTACGTTTGTACGTCCGTACGTCCGTACGTCCGTACGTTCGCGACGTTTTTTTCGTTGTCCATAGCTCAAGAACCAGAAGAGATATCGACTTCAAATAAATTTTGTTATACAGATAATAAGGCAGAAAGATGCAGAAAGGGCTCTCAAGAAAATTGAGTGGGTGGTTTTTTTACTATAGCAGTTTGAAAAAATGGTGAAAATTTTGGTTAACCCTAAATATCTTACGAACCAAAAACGCTAGAGACTTGAATTAAATTTTATATAATAGAATAAAACGTGATACCAAACAAGTTTATTTTTTGAAAAAAATCAATATAACGGTTTTTTTTAAATCAATAAAACTGAAAAAAAAAATTTGTCACCCCCAAAATTTTACGACTGAAATATGATTTTATCTCTAAAACAATTTTGAGCAACGAAGAATAATGTTTTTGACATCTGATAAAATTTTGAGAAAAATCTAATTGACAGTTTTTTTATAAAAAATAAAAATCTAAAAAAAAACATTACTCAAAGTTCGTAAAAATTGAATATCGATTCAAATATCTTTTCAAAAACTTGAAATTAAGGCTTCAATTTTATTTTATCTTATAAGAAATATTGTTTTCAACATTTTGAAAAATTTTGAGAAAAATCGAATTGACAGTTTTTTTTACAAAAAATAAAAACCTAAACAAAAAATTTATAAAAGTTGGTAAAAATTGATTTTCGACTCAAATATCTTTTCAAAACTTTGAGATATTGGCTTTAATTTACTTTTATCTTTCAAAAAATTTTGTTGTCAACATACAATTAAAGTTTGAAAGAAATCGAATTGACAGTTTTTTTACAAAAAATAAAAACCTAAAAAAAAAATTTATAAAAGTTGGTAAAAATTGATTTTCGACTCAAATATCTCTTCAAAAATTTTAAATATTGGCTTCAAACTAATTTTATCTTATAAGAAATATTGTTCTCAACATTTGGTAAAATTTTTAAAAAATTCGAATTGACAGTTTTTTTTACAAAAAATAAAACTCTAAAAAAAAACAATACCTACTAAAACTTGGTAAAAATTTACTTTCGGCTCAAATAGCTTTTCAAAAATTAAAAATATTAGCTTCAAACTTATTTTACTTCAAAGAAAATATTGTTTTCAATATTCAGTAATTTTTATATAAAAATCGAACAGTCTGTTTTTTCATAAAAAATAAAATCTATAAAAAATAGTACTCAAATTTGGAAACAATTGATACGAGTACATATAGACAAACTTTTAAGCAAGACAAATCGACAGACGGGATGGGAAGTTATCAGTGTGGGTCGCATCCCAGCCTCTTTTTTTTTTAATTTTCTCTACGTACAAACCTTCTCTGGACTTCCACGAATAATGCAAGACCAAAATTAACCAAAACTGTTAAGGCATTGTTGAGTTAAAGCATTACAACGAAAAGTGGCATTGATTTGTATATATATAGATAGATATGAAGACTTACTCCTGAACAACTTTTCCAAACCGTGCAAATCAATTACCAAAATTATGCTTCGGTTCGATTGACGGATCAATTATCTCACGTCATGGGTTTGTGGATGGAGTGGTCTACAAGATTGTGTGTGTACTACCGCTGGACTGTTTCAGATAAGCCCCCGGTTGACGTCTTGAAAGAAAAAACACACGGGCTCAATTGGTGCAAATAGTGTTCAAAAATTGGGTCTCTCGGCTTGATTTTATTGCAGCCAGCTGCTGTGGTCATTTACCCAAAATTATTTCTGAAACTTAATAACAAAGCCTTATCTTTATAATTAGGATGAATTCTTAGTTATAACATTAAATTATATTCATTTTATTACTCCTTGAAAATCAAACGTCTAAAAAAACACATTTCACATATTTTAATTTTTTAAATTTAAGTAATTTTGTCAAAAAAAAAGATGCTGAGCCTTTATTTAAAAAAAATGTATTCGTTGCTAAAACATTTCTTAAAGAGGTGAGATATTTAATAATTCTATTAATTTTGAATAACAATTTGTTTAGTTTTGAAAAATTATTTTTCAAGACTCTAGTTTATGACAAAATATTTATTCATTAGTTGACATTTTTAAATAAAGTACATAGAAAAAATCATCTTTGAGTTTTTAAGTTAAGGGAAAGTTTAAAAATCAGCTAAAAGTTGTGTTTGATTAATTTGAAGAACAAATTTTAAAAAAGAAGTAAAACAAAGTTATAGTATATTTTTAAATTTTGCCATAAGTTAATTCCTTTGAATTTGTTTTCTTTAATATTTTGTGCTCTATCCCTGTCTTCCTTTAAAGGTTCAATAACCTTACATTATTTTTATCTATTAACAACACAAAATACACACAAACACCCAACAATGTTGTAGATGATAAAGAGTCCTTTACCTTTTTATGCCATCAAACTAAAATTTGTAACACAATAACTTCGTATGTCGTCGTTGTTGTTGTCGGTAGGATAGCAGGTCCTTATTATATTAATGCTCAAATTTTCAACATCTTTGTCAGTTTTCTGCACAATTTCCAATATATTCTCAATCTACCTCTGAGTTATGTCATTTTAAGTTTTCTTTTTTATAGGAATAAGGACCACAACAAAAATATCAAACATTTTCAACATGTAAATCATACAAGGACCGTCTTTACTCGTATTATTTATATGATGGCTCTCTTAACTGACCTTTTTCTACCTTTTTAAGCTTAAAGATTAACATTATCATGGAAACAACAAAAACATACAAACAAAATATTAAATAGGAAGGTTTCTATACGAGACGTTAAAGAACATCAAGAGTGTATATGTAAACCTTTGTACTTAGGATATCTTGACAACATTTGCTGCGTAAGTTTAAGGATTTTATATAAAATAGTAAGGACTTTATTATGCAAAACGAAATAAAAGTTATTTGTAAAAATTAGAATTTGTCCCATGAATAAGAAGACTCTAGCATAGATTTAAAGATTGGTTAAGGAAGGTAGGGTACTTAAATTCTCATCAAAATAGAAGAGACATTAATTTTAAGCTTGTTTCCCTTGTCAATTGCTCCCAAAAAAAAAGACTTCAAAGTACATACTCTCACCCTGAGTCTGTAGCTTCATTCAATCGAAGAAGTTGTAAAAAGGCGTTCCCTATATACCTAACCATCATCATCATCATCAGGGAATGTCTTGAAGGAAAACATCTCGGGGTTAAAATTCAGGTAAAATTTGTTTCAACCTATTTGTCTCGGTCTTCCTTTAAACGTTAGTACTTTTAGTAAGTTAGGCATGATTTGGATTACACTCCACGTGTACTTTATATTTAAATAACCATTATCCTTGTACCTCACACCTCAACATAATACCTAGACCTACCATTTCCTAGTTAGCATTTTCAATAAATACCATGATAATGGCGGTGGCATGCGTTGCGTTGGAGGCTTAAAACAACCTTCATTGAACAATGTTTATACCAGCAAAAGCTGTATAAACGCTTTGCATTAAATATAATTATAGTATAATAATTATTACAAAACACAATGCGGAACATTCTCTGTCTCTTTTAGTTTGGAATTATTTGCCTGGCAAATCCTCCCCTCAATGAAACAACACGCATCCTTGTATATTTACATAAAACTAAGCCCCACAAGTGCGTTATACATATATAATAGTTTCATAGTTATATCCTGTAGAATTAAGTACCTAGGTCTTAAGATAATAAATTATATTCGGTTTCAGTGGTTAAATTAGGTTTACTGATACGAGAGATGTATGTGTATATGTATTTATTTAAATTAAGGGTTAATTCTTATCATCTACATCCTGATTGCCATCATAGCTAGAAGCATAGATAAATAGGTAGGCTTTTAAGATATTTTAAACGTGTACGGTACGTGTACGTTATATAATAACCTATAAAGGATTTAAGTTTGAGATAATTGTGATGATCAGTTCCATATTGCTTATTCTAAGAATTAAAGATTATCAAACAGGTTTACAGGGAGTGTGCATATTTTTGTGTTATAATAAACTTAAAAGCAGAGTTTATTAATTTTGAGATCAAAATTTTGTGAATGAGTAATATTATAATGATATACATTTTGATTCTTGCTCCTTAACATTAAAATTGATACTTTTTAAGGCGCGGTAAACATGATGTTAAAGTTTTTTGTTTTTACAGATTAGTTTGTAGGATACAAATATGGATTATAGACTTTGTTAGGTCCTTAACTTAGATCAAAGTAAAAATTTTTTTGAAAGTACGAAACGCTTATTGTGATTTTTATTTGGAACAAAAGGAGTCAACACATTTTCTTTTGAAAAACTTAGAATATATTTAGCAATATCCAACTTTTATTCCGAAATTTGTGTACGTCAAAATATCAACAACTTATTCTTGATTCAAAATAAAATCTTAGCTTTAACTGAAAACTATCTAAAAAGAGGATATTTCTCAAAGTTGTTTATATATAAATTTGTCTGTGCTTTTTAATAAAGTAAATATAAAATATATGTGATTTTTATAATATTGCTTTGGTACACATTCCAGCTAGCTGTAGATCTGAAATTCTCACTTGTCTTAAGGTGCGATTTATTAGCCACCAATTGTTTTTAGTTACTCTTAATTTGGGTTAAAACCGGAATTTGTATGTGAATCTTTACCTAGTGATGATATTAATTTCATATTTATTAAAATCACAACAAAATTGTATTGGGATCTGTATACAGACCTAACAAAAATATTGATACCACATCATTATTAACTAAACTAAATGAGTTGGCTAATATATCGACTTATATTGTATTGGGAGGAGATTTTAATAGTAATCTGATCTTAGAGTTCTCACTCACTGATGATTTGAAGGATCTTAATTTACACCCCGAAATACACCTACTCTCACACACTTTACAAGAGAATCAAGTACCCTGCTGGATGTATTTTTTGCAAGCAACTTAAAAAAGTTCTTTACTTTGACCTTGCTGCGCCTTGTTTCTCACATCATGATCTTCTGCACATAACTTTTGAGTGTGAACCTTTAGTTTCTTGTGATAGTTTCAGCTTTAGGGACTTCAAAAATATAAATTACTATCACTAAGAACACGACCTAATGTCAATTGATTGCTCTAATTTCTAAAATGTTATCTGATAATGATCAACTTGCATTTATTCAGGAAAATTTTAACTTCCTTTTTAATGTTCACGTCCCAATTAAAACAAAAATCTTGAACTGAAAAGACTCTCCTTGATTCACCAATAATATCAAAACACTAATCAATCAACGTACTCGTAATACGGCAGATAAAACATGGAAACGTTTTAGACTCGAAGTGTTTCGGAGAGCTTATAACGACTTAAATAACAAAGTTTTGCTTAAAATGTACGTCTGTCTCATCTTTTGAACATCATGCTAGCTCCATCATTTTAAATTTGGAAGCTGGCAGCCTATCTTCTATAGGTTTTAGCTTTTCCAATGTGAATGAAGAAGATGTTCTTGAATGTTGCTTATCTGTAAAATCTAATTCAGTGGGTTTTGATGAAATTCATCCAGTGTTTTTAAAGCGACACTTTCATATATCTTAAAACCCCTTACTTTTCTCTTCAATACTGAGCTGAAGGCCCTGGTAACTAATGCTCTGATAAATATTAATTGAATTTTGTAATTATATTATTGTTCAATAAAGTATAATAATAATAATAATAATAATCTCTTCAGTACTATTTTAACGACTGGAGTTTTACCGCAATTTGGAAAAAAACTAAAATCATTCATATACCAAAGAATCTTAATGAGTACCGACAAATATCTATACTACCTTTTTTATCGAAAGTTGTTGAGAAATTCTTAAACAAGCTGATTAGACAATACTTGGATCAAAATGAAATGTTATGCCCACATCAATACGGGATTTGCAGAGGTTATAGCTGCACAACAGCTCTCATAAATGTAGTTGAATATATTAGAGATAGTCTTGATAAGAACCATGTGACTTTCCTCACACTTTTAGACTTCTCAAAAGCATTTGACACCGTTTTATGCACCAAACTACGAGGTAACTTCCAGTTCGTTCCATCATCAGTGAACTAGTTTTTTCATATTTGTCTTCAAGGTATCAAGTAGTTTTTGGTAATAAATGAACGTCTACCTTCCTTCCTTCCGCTTAATCCCCCAGGGATCGATTTGGGACCTCTTCTATTTACCATGTATATAAATGAACTGCCGTTTCTAGGATTCAACTCGTCATTTCATCTGTATGCTGACGACGTTCAACTTCGATATACATAGCTCTTCTTTAGGTCTAATTGAAAATGGAGGTTATGAAATAAATAATGGGCTCTGTTAAAACCCAACCAAAACTAAATGTCTTATTATTTCCGGAAACCCATTAGAAACGACGTATTTTCCTCCAATACTGCTTAACAATATTCCAGTTTAGTTTGTTAAATCTGCGAAAAACCTAGGAGTTGTATTTAACAGAAACCTTACCTGGTTTCTACATAAATACGACAATTGGAAGAGTGTATGGATGCTTACGAATGTTATGGACCACCCAAAAAATTACCCCAATTAAAACAAGAATGATACTAGCTAAATCACTTCCCATTCTCCTATTACTATACGGTTGTGAGTTTTTTAGTAATTTTGATTTCAGGATAATAGGAAGCATAATGTTGTTTACAACAGTGTGACAGGGTATGTCATTGGTCTGCGGAGATATGAACTTATTTCTGCATACTCGAAAATAATACATGGCGCCTCTCCCGAAAATGTGTTTGCTTAAAGAAATTTATTAATGCTTCATAGTATTCCACCATCCCCCAACTACAATTCGATAGAAATTTCCAGATTTCTATACCTACCAGATATTTTTGGGAGGATAGGACATTCTTAGAGGATGAGTCAATCCACTTTTACACAGATGGCTCAAAGACCAAAGAAGGGGTTGGTGGTGGTGTGTACTCTGAACGACTGAAATTAAGTCTCTCATTCCGCCTTCCCAATCATTGTAGCGTGTTCCAGGCGGAACTTTTGGCTATTAAGGAAGTCTTGTCTTGGCTCAAAGAAAACGTGATATCAACATCTGATATCCGTATTTTCTCCGACAGCCAGGCCGCTATCAAATCTCTGGACTCAGTCTCTACAAACTCTATAACAGTCCATAACTGTCGATCATCTCTAATGGAGATGGCGCAACAGTTTAATATTCACCTTTGCTGGGTGCCGGACCATAGAGACATTCCAGGTAACTGTAAGGCAGATGAACTCGCCAGGAACGGTACAGTACAACCCATCCTACCACGTTTGGCAAGTACTGGCATACCAATCGCTACTTGTATACTGTTGCTAATGCAAGACGCTGCGAGGAGGGCAGACACCAGGTCGAACAACATCACCACGTGTCAAGTCACAAAAAACATCTGGCCAACACTGGATTTAAAACGTTCAAGGTGCTTGCTCTCTCTAAGCAGCTCGCATATAAGCTCGATAATAGGTGTCATAGCCGAACACTGTCTAATAGGAAAGCACGCCACGAGACTAGGCGTATTCTCAAATGACTTTTGAAGATGCTGTATGGACAAGGAAGAGGAAGGAACGGTTCTTCATCTTCTCTGCACATGCCCTGCTCTAGCTCGAAAACGCAAGAATTACCTAGGAGAATTCTTCTTTAACGATCTAAACGATCTAAATCATATCGGGATAATCAGCCTCTCACGTTTCGTAAGAGACTCTAACTGGTTCCATTGAGCTTAGGAGGAAGCCTCAAGATTCATGTGGTATCACAATGGGCCATTAAACTGGCCTAAGTGTGTCCGTTCCATCTTGGACAGCCACTATAACCTAACCTAACCTAACTTACTCTGCTTGAATTCAAATCAAATGAAAATCGTTAATATAGAAATGTAGAACACGAAAATTCACTTAGTTTTGAGTTCGAAATAAATTAAATCGATACCGATAAAAGTGAACTTCAGAACTGCAATTTATAATTTGAATCGATTTTAATTTAATTTCTAGTGAAAGTGAAATGTAGAACCTACATAGCTGAATATCTCATTTTATTTTAAATGGAAAAACAGCGTTTAACAATTTTCTTAGCATTTTTTTAAAGTATTTATATCTTATAAATAGATGTTTCTAGGAAAGTTGTGTTATTTTAATAAGGACATTGTTCAAGTGCATAATAGTGAAATAATTTTGAAGTAACTACCTTTATTTATTCTCGAGATATTTTTTTACAGAAATATATTTAGTGGCGCTTTAGTCCGTGGAGAATTAGGGCCTAGCAAATTACAACTCTCAACCACTCCTGTGTGCGAGTACTGTTGTCAGGGATAGAGGGGACTTATAGTTTTAAGCCCAAACCGAACGGCTAATTTGAGAAAGCACTTTTCATGACAATATTTATTCTTGGAGGATTTGTAAATTCTTTTCAAGAGGTAGTAACCGTAAAAAAAAAATATAGATGGTACAGGCAGGGATTGAACTCAAGACCTCTGGCATGACAGTCCAACGCATTAGCCACTTACCAAGATATTTTGTTGTTTTTTTATATTTTTGTTAGAAAACAATCAGTTTGATTTTTCTAACAATTTTACCTGATATCAAAAACGTTATCATTTTAGTTATGCAATTATCTTGTAGGTAATATCATTTTTTGTTCCACATATTTGGGGTAACAAATATTTTTAACTTCCCATAGGAAGTTATTGTAATGGGTCTGATTTGTCAATTTGAAAATTTTGACATTTCTCAACGTTTCAAGGTCTTTAGGGTCGAAATACAAGATTTTTAGAAAGATGTCTGTGCGTGCGTGTGTATACGTAAGTTCGCTAAGTTTTTTTCGTCGTCCATAGCTTAAGAACCAGAAGAGATATCGATTTCAAATAAATTATAACAAATAATAAGGCAGAAAGATGTAGAAAGGGCTCTCAAGAAAATTGCGTGAATGGTTTTTTTACCATAGCAGTTTAAAAAAAATTTGGTTAACTCTAAATATCCTACGAACCAAAAACGCTAGAGACTTGAATTAAATTTTATGTAATATATTGTAATGTGATATCAAAGAACTATATTTTTTGAAAAAAGTCCATTCAACTGTTATTTTTTATAAATCAAAAAACCTGAACAAAAATTTGTCACCTCCACCAATTTTACGACAAAAATATGATTTCATCTCCAAACCAATTTTGTGCAACGAAGAATAATGTTTTGACATCTGATAAAATTTTGAGAAAAATCGAATTGACACTTTTTTTTATAAAAAATAAAAATCTAAAAAAATCATCACTCAAAGTTGGTAAATATTGAATATCGATTCAAATATCTTTTCAAAACCTTGAAGAAATATTGTTTTCAACGTTTTGAAAAATGTTAAAAAAAATCAAATTGACAGTTTTTGTACAAAAAATTGAAAACCTAAACAAAATTTAACAAAAGTTGGTAAAAATTGATTTTCGACTCAAATATCTTTTCAAAACTTTGAGATATTGGCTTCAAACTAATTTTATCTTATAAGAAATATTGTTTTCAAGATTCGTTAGCTTTCCAAAAATTAAAAATATTGCCTTCAAACTTATTTTATTTAACAGAAAATATTGTTTTCGATATTCAGTAAAATGTATATAAAAATCCAACAGTCCGTTTTTACATAAAAATTAAATCTACAAAAACTAGTACTGAAATTTGGTAAAAATTGATACGAGTACATATAGACAAACTTTTAAGCAAGACAAATCGAAAGACGGGATGTGAAGTTATCAGTGTGGGTCGCATCCCAGCCTCTTTTTTGTTTTGAAAATTGTTAGAGTTTTTCTTAGATACCTTTTTTTATAAATAAAATTTTTCAATGTTTTGTAAAAATATTTTTGCAAGCAGTTTCTTAGAGTTTAATCTTAATTTGAATTTCATTAAGTTATGTTGATTTTATGAAAAATATAAGCTAAAAAACAAAATATTAAAACATTTCATTGAAATTCAAAATAAATTAATATGAAAAAAAACTTCTAACGCGAGTCTGCTTAAAACCTTGATTTGCAAGTTAGAATTAATTGACACAACGATTAGGAGCCATTTTTTTGAATAGATATTTAATTAGAATTGAAAATGATAATGATGATTGATAGCACCAATAATTTTTGTTGAGAAAAAAAATGGATTCCAATCAAGACATTTTTAAAAAGAGTTATAAACGACCTGCCGTAAAATTTCAATCATTGGTTTCAATGATGGAAACCAATGATTTTTTTTAATGAACTGGTATTCAAGGGGTTATTAACACCTTTAACTTGTTTAAATTTTAAAAACAGTGCGGGCTTGAAGGATCTTAGAAGAGATACAGATGCCCATTGGTCTTCAAGTTTTGAATATCAAAACGATAGGGAAACACAAAGCTGGGTAAAGCATTCCACATTCTCGATGTGCGGTTAAAAAAAGAATCTCTATGCTTGACAGTACGTCTGGAATTGAGCTCAAGGTTAAACTGATATGCATTCCTAGAACTACGAGTATTACGACTAAAGTGTTTGGGGGGGGAGGGATGCAACTGGCTAATTTGACAGAACACTGATTACAAAAATATCGGTAGAACAACGAAAGACATGAAACATTGTTTCGGTTATAGGATCCTGTTCAATATACTTAAACGTGGTTTAGGGGCACCTGCCCAAATATGTGAGTTATATTTAAGTCTTGAAGGTTTTGTAGGATACGCTTTAACGACAGGAGACAGCATTGATGATAGCTAAAATTGTCTTATAAATTCATAATTTTGATTTTCCACTCACTATTTTTATCATTAAAAAAATAAGAGGTTTTTAATTTCCTGAATATTATAATTAAAGAGAAAGGTAGATTGTGGTAAAGCATTCCAAATTCACGGAACTAAGGATCAAATTTCTGTACTTTGCTTTATGACAAAAAAAATGTTCGTATTCCGAAAAGTCTTACAATGACGAATATTCTAATTATCTTGCTGTACCATTATTTTATTAAGTTTGTTTCTTCAAAAGCTGTAAAAGCTATAATATAAGTTGAATATGACATTTCAAAAAAAAAAAATAATTAAAAATAAATTAATTTATATTTTATTCTTCCATTAATATTTATATACTAATATCTCAAAAGACATAATAATTAATATCATGACAAAAATTTAAAACTCTCAAACGAAATAAAAAGAGAAAAAAAAGGAATTCACCTTTATCACAATCTAGTTAAACTATAATTTTATAAACCCTCATTAGCGTACATTTAATTAACTTGAGAGTTGTGAAATATTCGCAACTTGGTTACCACTTCCCAAGAATCAACAAAAGAAATTTAACAGAGCGGCAGTAATCAATTCACATAGGATCTCCTCAAATCCTCAAGGACATTCATTAGTTTAGATATACATACAAATATAAATATAGGTATTTAATATACACAAGTATACCTCTGTACCTTTAAGAGTTTAAATTATGGGAACAGGCACAGTAGGACAGGCATCTTTGGGGTACGTCTATACCTACTTCCTCTAGAGAAATTATATAATATTTTATAAAACCATAACCTTTGCCAATACCAAAATATATACATCCGAATTTCTCCAATACTCTCTCTCTCTAAATATAATACCAAAATCCTGAAATGACCGCCCGAATCAACAGAGTGTGTAATAATAATTATTCCCAGACATGCCCGAGAGAGTAATAAAACGCTTCTTAATCTGAACAAAAGCAATTACTCAAAGTCGTCCTTAAAGATGAGTTAAATTTCTTTACTTTCTTCATACTTGTTTCTCGCCTCAAATATTCAGTTCATCCTTTCGTTTCTTAGTTTTTCTTTTTCCGGGCGAGCCGAATCTGGTGAACTGGGTGCGAGATGATTTCTGTTTGGGGGCTCGAGCTGGATCACAAAAACCAAGGGATAAAATGAAAAATGTGTTAATTTACCATAATTTTTCCCACTGCGGGCGGGTGGAATATAAAGAAAAGGAAAAAAAAACAAATAATTCAGCCTTGAGAATTAACTTTTAATTTCAGTGTTTGCGATGCGAATGTCGGCAAATACAAAATTTTATGGAACTTATTCAAAGTTTCAGAGTACGAGTTTACGAAACGGTTATAAGGGGAAGGGAGTGAAATGAAAAAAAAAGAAGTCGGCAAAGGACTAGTGATGGTGAAAATTATAGTTTACCGAGCTAATATAAAACAACAGCACAAAATAAGGACTCTCAACAGGACAAACAAAGTAGGAACTTGGAACTATTAATTAGAAATTAAGTTCGCTTATAGCATGTTATGAGAACTGATGGTAATGGTAATGGTGCTGGTTCTGGTGCTGACCGGGGTTGTTGTCAGTATAACTTTTGTCCCATTCAAAAGGTGTATGAAGGTTTAGGCTTTAGGAGGAGCGCCAATGGAATCAGGTTAAAAGGAATCAAATAAAAATTGGACCCCAAACAACACAACACACCAACGTAAACATTTAGTATTTATTTAGTCCTTATTTTCTGTGTGTGTACAAGGACGAATAGGTATACACTCGTATATCCTCCCCCTGAGGGTTAAGTACTTGGTTTGTGAATAATTTAAGGAAGCTATTCAAAATATTAATGTTACATGGTACATATATAATTTAGGTAGGGTAGGTTAAGTTAGGTACCTATGTCGTCGTCTTCTTCGTTGTCGCCGTACGTTTATGATTATACGAGTATACAAATTGTCCATTAATAAAGGGCAGGGATAGACATTATAGACAATTTTTGTATATATATTATTTAAGTTACAAGGTGATTTGTAAATTATTCTTCTTTTAAATTGTAGTGTCTTCATCTATAAAGAATCATCTAACTTAAAGGGAAAGCACTTGAAAACTTTCAAAATTTGAGCTTATTTTCAAAGTCCTCAAATGAAGTTGGGGTTTTACCAAAGAATGTCAAAAATGTCCCAAATGTCTCATTTGTATTTAATTTTAATTGAAATTGAAATAAAAATTCCATGTTTACACACACAAAAGAAAAAGTTGTATAATTTTTGTTATTAAGAAGTATTTATGATTTGGCTCGAATTTATTTTGAATTTAATGTGAAATAAAGTTTAAGAACTTTTGTAGAGAAAGATTGATTGTTAATTGTCACGAAAGCAAAAGATGAAAATTAAAATTTTACGATAGGCGTTGCCAGAGCGAGTATATAAACGAATTCTTTACAGAACCTTAAAAATCTATGATAAATATAGAAATTATATTCATAAAGAAACAAGGACATGAACCTTAATTCTGATATTTGTTAACTATTCGGATATTAATAACTTATGGAACAATATTTAAGAGTCATCTGTATTTAAGTATGTTATAGTATGAATAAAACACGAGGAACAGATCAAAATATTTGTTTTCTGACGAGTCCATAAGATAAGCTGAATTCATGTGTTATGTTAGCTTTGATGTTAGTTTTGGCTAGTAGCTTCTTTCCAATAACACGCGTCTTCCGAAAACTACATAAGAAATATATTTAACATATGGCTCTCCCTTTCTTGTGCTCATGGAGCTGAATGACGTCTAGTGAGGAAACCTAAACGAGACAAGATTTTTGGAACAAATTTTGATGAGGCTATCACTCGGTGTCGTCGCATCAGACCATTGTGCCATAATTCCTAATTTCTCATTTCAAAAAACCCCAGTTAAAGAGAGAACCCCTACGAAAACTTTATGGCAATATAAGAAAGCCAACTAGAACGGTCTCAATGACATCTTCAAGAACTTTAACTGGTCCTTATGCTTCCTATATAGTGACATGGATTCTAGCGCAGATATGGTTATAAACTTAATTATTTGATGGAATGAGAAATTTTAAAACGAATAGGGTCAAATCTATCAAACCCAAAAAAACTCATAGTTTAATTCGAGCTGTAAAGGGGTTATAAGGATCGAAGATGTAAGTTACCGAATTTCCAGAAATTACGGCAAAAAATAGTACAATGTCTTAAGGGTAATAAACATTTCTGTCACGCCATAAGTCTTGGATTCAATCTATGCTTTTGTCACCTAAAATGTTTTTTTTTTACTGGAAGTGGAGTTGACAAATCATCACAAAGTAATTGTAGTCTTGAAAATGTTTCAAAGATGTAATGTTAGAAAATGTTCAAATTGCTTACTTTGCTCTACTTAAAGGATCTTTTTGTGCCCTTGTTTTTACCATAAGGTGTTATTTGAAGAAATGCAAATGTCCGCAGAAAGTACATTTAAATAGAGGTTTGACTTTATAGAAAAATATTTTGACGAATAAGGCTTGTTGTGACAATAAAAATATGGCATTTAAAGTTTGATTTGATTTTATATGGTGAAATGTGTTGTTATTTAGTATTATTTTTTAGAATTCAAGAGCAGATGGCTCCGTGCAAATAGAGTCAAAAGGCTAATGCCTGTAAGAAAGTTTTAAAAATAAAAACCTTAAAGACGAAAAATGACACCCTTAAAAACCTTGTCAATTTTAGTTAAAGCTGGTCTAAGCGGTGCGAAATTGTAACAACGAGCAATAAGAATCTTTTTCTGAGTCACTGTACACTTAAAAGAGTCAAACACTTCCAAACTTAGATTCTTTTGAAATAGGAAACTCTAGCTGGGGTTAAATTGCAAAACTTGCTGGACCAAATTAAAGGTTGGAAAATATCTCTCTTCCGCTTTTTGCTCTTTATTCAATGCTTTATAAAAAGTGTTACAGTTATTCAAATTTTGTTTGATAATCTGTTTCCAGCTATAGACGGCAACTACATAATACTACTCACCCCCTTCCCCGTAGAAACCCCTCTCCTTATTTACGAAGAACTCGGACATCCACTTTTCACAAACCCCTTTTGTGTTCAACTTTAAACCACCAAGGGCGTTCGCCATGTACAGAAACAGGTGGTGGCGATATAGCCTATTTCCAGGCTATATCTCGGATGCTATAAAACTTCTCATCCAAGCTCTTATAGCTTCTAACGAGTCATCAATGAATTGTGTGGGCTGGTGTTCTCCGTTTGGAACACTACAACCTTGCTGTTGGCCAATTCTGGACGCTTCTGGTCGATCGGGTTCAAGCGGCCCAGTTGTTCGCAGTAGATGGTAGAATTAAGCGTCTGGCCATATGGGGGCAGATCATAGTTTATGATTCCCTTCTAATCCCACCAAACACAGCAAAACCTTCCTCTGGCCTTCAATCCCGGCTTGGCCACTGTTTGCGACGATTCACCGGCCTTCGACCACCATCGTGTTAGCTTGATATTGTCGTATGTGATCCTTCGTCGTCGCCAGTCATCATCCGCTTCAAAAATGGGTCGAGTTCGTTCCGTTTCAACAACATATCGTAGGCATTGATTGATTCGGTCCAGAAGGTTTTTTTGCGTCAAATCACTAGGCACACCAAAAACCAAGTTTTTTGTATCTAGCCTTATGCAGAGGATTTAAAATGGTTTAGTGACTAGCTCCCATCTCTTGGGCGATGTCACGATATGCCACATGGCGGTCTAACTCAATGTTTTCCATGACTTGATCGGTATTCATCGTCACCGTAACTGTTAAACGCAATATCCAATATAATCATTTCTTAGGTTTTGTCAAGACTTTTCAAATTATGTATAGTATTGCCAGATACGAGTTTTGTAGCGCTTTGAACAAAGCCGCGAAATTAAAAAGACAAAAAAAAGGAAGGGAGATATTTTCCAATTCTATATTTCAATATTTGTTGTAGTACTGAGATTTGTTTGTGCATCTAATGGAAAAATTGTTTGCCAAAATCGAACACCCTCATCGCCAAAGTATTGTTGAGCAACTAGAATAATTTTCACAAAAGAAACCAAAAACATAACCCAAAAGTAAAGCTTCTTACATTGAATCGCAGATGAATTCTCTGTCTAGAAAAATATTGGATGGTCTTAAGCCTATCGAAGTTGCGCATACGTTGGTTTTTACAATAATTGATGGCAAAGTTTGCAACTCTGTAACCGGAACAAAGTATACTATGAAGTATTATATTGGCGGGTTGACTTGATTTCAACGATTTGTCGAAATTAGGAAACATTAAAAATAACGCAGCAAAATTCGGCCCATCAATTTAACATGTTGGAATTCGTGTTTTTGATAGCATTTTGTTTCTTGCTTATAAACTTCCTGTACAAAAATGGAAAGACGGTAGCACAAATGATGGTAATACAAGCCGAAGATTTTTTGATGATCTACAATTTCAGCTGAAATAACAAGTTAGTATTGACATTCGATTGATTCATAGGTTGAAGATCTGGAGATTTTATCTAGTGGATATAAAATGTATGTTTTAAGGTTTTGGTAAATATGCATTTGAAACACCAGAGCTTCATGTGGATTTGTGTTCTTGAAATCCGATGACTCCAACAATGCACAAAATATTGATCCATGAAGCTACTGTGATTGAACATGAATTTTACCAATTGGTCAGCTCTTTGAAGAAGCAGCAGAAGCCTCTATATTTATACCGCTTTGAAAACTCAAGAAAGAATTCGAGAAAAAACTGCAATATTGATGTTTTAAATAGTTTATTATTGACCCTCTTATAACATATAACAAGTCTAATAGCTCCTCCTGTTAAAAAACAAAATGTTTTTCGAAAGAAGCGGTGGAAATGCTTGCATCGGAAAATCCAATTCCAAATACATTATGCAATAAATTTTAAGAAACCGAAGCTTTTGACTCAGATGTACACATTTGTAATAACGATAAAGAGAGTCAATCTTGTTCAGAATTCAGAAAGGTTATAAGTTGTAAGTTACATTGCTTCCAATATCTCGACAGAGATCGTCTTAAACTTACAAACTTGTTATTGCATCTTTTTGCAGTTCTTTAAATACAAATTTTGGGTTATCACACAAAAAAAACTTTTGCAAAATAATGAATTTTGGGGATTAAAAGATGAAGAAAAATTATTTTTTTATTTTATATTTGAAAAGGAAACATTTTATTTCATATTGATCGAATAGTGGTAATAATCAATGAAATGACAAATGTTTTCCCTGTTCCAGGAAGAATAGAATACCAATATTATTGTCCATCGCTTGCATTAATGTTTCGAATAATTGCTTTTGGTGTTCATTCAGCAACGCCACATTATTTCGAACGAATTCTTGCAATGTATCAACATTGTATTGCAGCTCTCGATATATTTGCATTGTGCATCAATCGATTTGGCGCAATCATTCCTACTTCAATCAGCAGCTTCTTTGCAATAGTCAAGCATTGGTCCTCAATCAGAATCATTCCTTCATTGAAACAGCTGAATCCGCAAGTCCGCAAGTGTTGAATCCCAATGAGAATCGTTCTCCAGCAAACCCAATAGTTGACATGCTTCTCGATATGTTTGGCATTGGTGGCCATTCACAGTTTTGAAATGCGCAAATGATATTGGTCCTCGTACATTTACCAACAGACAATAGCAGTCGCAAATAAAAGCATTCATCATTTCTTAGATGAACACTGTACAAGCGACCTAGCACATCGGTGGAAAACACCTGTGGCCAATCTGGAAATAGCGTAATGTAACTCACCGTAAAAACGATGTGTCTCGCTCTTATCACAAATTAGCAAACAATCATTTGTTGAACAATACTATATATTTATGTGACTTCTGATCGTGTGATGGCGTAGCAAGTCGATATGAAGCCTCCTTCTCGAAGCTCCAAAGGACGTCATGCGAAAGCAGATATTTTATGTAAGGATGTGTTGAAGAAAATGTTTGGAATCGGGATCACTAACATCGAACAATGGTTTCAGTGGCTGTGGTGGCGTAAGTAATGGATCCAGTTTTGACTTTTCCACTTGCGCAGCACAATCCAACAGTTTATCTTTTGAACTTTAAGGCATTGCTGTATTACCATACAGACGTCATTGGTCCAATATCTTAACTGTCATCATGACTGTAGTTTGCAGTGGGATCATATTGGAATGCCAAGCGATTGTATGCTGCCAATGATCTTCGTATGCTCACGCGTTATCTTAATCGGTCATTTTATCTTAATATATTTGGACTTTCTTCGCTTAAGTCCTGTGAATAGACTTGTTGCTCGCTTGCATGTCTTTTGCGGCGGCCGATGTTCGCACGTCGTACTATAGACATTTTATATTAAACATTATTTTTTGTTCTCAAAGTATTCTACGTGGCAAATATTTTGTTCTAATTTTTGATTTAAAAAAAAATAACTGATTTTTTTTCAAAATTATACCAAATTTGCTCAGAATGTGTAATACAGAATTTTATATAAGTGGATTTAGGGTCAACCGAATTTTTCACTTTTTTCTTCAATTACTCTTTGATCAATTTTTTTTTTAAGTCGTTTTTGCATTTTTTTCTTATTATCTTTAAAAGAAAACGTTGTTAGAAGTCGATATTTCTGACGTGTCTAAAGGTATGGTTGCCTAAAAATGCTGTGGATTAGAATATATGGCCCTTGAAACGTCAAAAAACTTAAAAATTTCAATTCCATAAATTGGAACATTTACAATAGCTTTCTATGGGAAGCTAAACGGACTTTACTGCTTTTCTGTTGAATTTTTTCTGTATTTGGTCTGCTTTAAACCTTTCGGAGCCCTAGACTCCCCTGTCCAAAACGGTTCCCAACGTTTCTGGTTCATTTTCGAAAAAAATGTATTGTTATCCAAAAAAATGTTTCGTTTTCAAAAACAAATGTCTGATATAATTTTTGATTAAAAAATTGTATTATTTGTTAATGTTGATTTGTACAAATGTTTCTATCAAAAAATATTGCTCCATCAACTTTCAAAGTTTGACCAACCTAGGATCTCATTCAAACCAAATAAACTTTAACATTCTACTTCCGTCTATAATATAACTAATATGAATCCGAAAATAAAAATTTCCTCATTATTATTTTCTAATCACAATAATACAAAATTCAAAATCTTTACTAAATTCATTATTTCTAATTAATTTCATTTCGGTTAACAGAATCCGTGTACATATGTTTTTTGGTTGCAACAAATCATAAATCTTATTTACGGAAGAACATATTAATATTTTATAATTTATTTAAACTGAAAACCCATATTTGCCATATTACATACATAGAAGTAAAACCGCACAACATCATGCTGAATGCTGATATCTCAAATGATGTATCGCGAGGATATAACAAACTTTTGCTTTTGATTTATCCATTCATCCATTTTATCCGATCGCTAAATATATGTACATACATATGTACATATTTTTAATGCATTATAAATTCAAATATATTCTCTGCTAAAAGTCACCACAACTCAATTCATTGAGGCTGATGTTTTCGTTGTTGGCCTTGTGCGATTTTCGATTGGCAATGGCACCTCTGCTGCCTCTGACCCTAAGCCAGTCCTTAACCTTGCCACACTCTCACCCATTTACTCGTATAGCAGACTGCTCAGTTCAAAAACGTATAGATATCTGTATATAAGTATTTACGAGTATAGAATCCTTTCAATATCTCGGTCTGCAAATCAACATAAAACATTTATCACACTTTGTCATATTGGTTTTCCGTTTTGAAAATTGATAAAATCAATATCCTTTTGCATTAGCTTCCGGAGATTTATGGGACAATATAACATCAGTTGTGTTTTGCGGCATAGCACTCCACAAACAAACACCAACATAACACTCGTTTTGGTGTTTCTTAAGCGGAGTTTCGATTGATTTATGTGTCGTAGGAAATCTCGATACCAACGATTGCCAATGGTCCATACTCCCTATTCCCTATCCCTATCCCTATGCCTTATAGCATCAGTACCAGAAGCCAAAATGTGATTTAAATTTGAATGTATAGCTGACTTGTAATGGGATTTAAAATCTTGATAATCTTTATTCTGAAAAAAAAATGCTATCCCACAATACAGTAACTGACTTATTTTCAAAAATTGCAGCAGTAATCGAGGGAATAGTTCAATGGTTTCCACCAAAAAAAGAAATTTCTTTTGCTCTGAGGCTATTTCATGTACTGTCCCTTTGAAGTGACTTACAGCTCCTAGAGGAAATTAAAATGGGTTTTGGGACATATCTGACCCAAATTTTGAACCTAGGTACAGGGGAAAATACATACAATTTAGAATTGATATATTCAGCAATAAGGTGATGCGATATTAGAAGTATGAGAAGCAAGAATGTTAAAACATCTATAACGTTTGTGGCTGTTAAATTTGTTCACACTTGATCATAATTTTGTTCTGGAATTTATTCTATCCTTTAATAACTACTTTATTTTTATTGGGTATCACGACCAAAATCTAAAACTTAAATTTTAAGATGCTGTTTGATAGGAGGCACGTCGATTTCTTGGAGAGAAAAGTTTAATGAAGCATAAGTTCATTAATTTAAACAAAAAAATATTTTAAATTGCTAGCTTTTCAAAAGTGCAAATGACCCAATTGATGTATTGTTAACTTCCCATAGGAAGTTATTGTAATGGGTCCGATTTGTCAAATTGAAAATTTTGACATTTCTCGACGTTTCAAGGTCCCTAGAGTCGAAATAAAAGATTTTTAGAAAGATGTCTGTGCGTGCGTGTGTACGTACGTTTGTACGTCCGTACGTCCGTACGTCCGTACGTCCGTACGTCCGTACGTTCGCGACGTTTTTTTCGTCGTCCATAGCTCAAGAACCAGAAGAGATATCGACTTCAAATAAATTTTGTTATACAGATAAAAAGGCAGAAAGATGCAGAAAGGGCTCTCAAGAATATTGCGTGGGTGGTTTTTTTTACTATAGCAGTTTGAAAAAAAGGTGAAAATTTTGGTTAACCCTAAATATCTTACGAACCAAAAACGCTACAGACTTGAATTAAATTTTATATAATATATTGTAACATGATACCAAATAGGTATATTTTTTGAAAATAATTAATATAACGGTTTTTTTTAAAATCAATAAAACTGAAAAAAAAAATTTGTCACCTCCAAAATTTTACGACTGAAATATAATTTCATCTCCAAAACAATTTTGTGCAACGAAGAATAATGTTTTTGACATCTGATAAAATTTTAAGAAAAATCTAATTAACAGTTTTTTTATAAAAAATAAAAATCTAAAAAAAACATTACTCAAAGTTGGTAAAAATTGAATATCGATTCAAATATCTGTTCAAAAACTTGAAATTCAGGCTTCAAACTTATTTTATCTTATAAGAAATATTGTTTTCAACATTTTGAAGAATGTTGAAAAAAATCGAATTGACAGTTTTTTTACAAAAAATAAAAACCTAAAAAAAAATTTATAAAAGTTGGTAAAAATTGATTTTCGACTCGAATATCTTTTCAAAACTTTGAGATATTGGCTTTAATTTACTTTTATCTTTCAAAACATCTTGTTGTCAACATTCAGTTAAAGTTTGAAAAAAATCGAATTGACAGTTTTTTTACAAAAAATAAAAACCTAAAAAAAAATTTATAAAAGTGGGTACAAATTGATTTTCGACTCAAATATCTTTTCAAAACTTCAAGATATTGGCTTTAATTTACTTTTATCTTTCAAAACACCTTGTTGTCAACATTCAGTTAAAGTTTGAAAAAAATCGAATTGACAGTTTTCTTACAAAAAATAAAAACCTAAAAAAAAATGTATAAAAGTTGGTAAAAATTGATTTTCGACTCAAATATCTTTTCAAAACTTTGAGATATTGGCTTTAATTTACTTTTATCTTTCAAAACATTTTGTTGTCAACATTCAGTTAAAGTTTGAAAAAATTCGAATTGACAGTTTTTTTACAAAAAATAAAAACCTAAAAAAAAAATGTATAAAAGTTCGTTAAAAATTGATTTTCGACTTAAATATCTTTTAAAAAATTTTAAATATTGGCTTCAGAGTAATTTTATCTCATAAGAAATATTGTTTTCAACATTTGGTAAAATTTTTAAAAAATCGAATTGACAGTTTTTTTT
Organism: Eupeodes corollae; assembly: GCF_945859685.1. Taxonomy (NCBI): domain Eukaryota; kingdom Metazoa; phylum Arthropoda; class Insecta; order Diptera; family Syrphidae; genus Eupeodes; species Eupeodes corollae. Next base: position 100,822,481 of record NC_079147.1, read on the forward strand.
ACAAAAAATAAAACTCTAAAAAAAAAACAATACTAAAACTTGGTAAAAATTTACTTTCGACTCAAATAGCTTTTCAAAACTTAAAAATATTGGCTTGAAACTTATTTTATTTCACAGAAAATATTGTTTTCCATATTCAGTAATTTTTATATAAAAATCCAACAGTCCGTTTTTTTCATAAAAAATAAAATATACAAAAAAAAAATTTGTCACACGCAAATTTGGTAAAAATTGATACGAGTACATAATATACAAACTTTTAAGCAAGACAAATCGACAGACGGGATGGGAAGTTATCAGTGTGGGTCGCATCCCAGCCTCTTTTTTATATTTTATTTACCAGCAAATTGTAAAACTAAAAAATCACAAAGGGTTGGGTACTCTTACTATGGTGGGTCTATATGGGTTAGTCTAAAACAGTTTTGGTGTTCGGAACAAACAGTTCGACTGTTAACATTTCATCTTCTAAAACAGTTGGATAAACAAAATTTTTAGTTTTTCCATAAACATAAAGTTGGCCATGTGGAAAACATGATTCCTCCAAATTACACCACAAACGTGAAGTGTTTGCCTTATTTATGAAATGGCATATCAGTTGGAATCATAGGGATACTCGGTATCAAACACACTTTGCCTTTTACCAGTTAAGATTTTAGCTTTCATCAAGTTGGAAATAACTTTTTCACTGCCAATCTGGTGCCATAACACAGTTTTAATGGATTTATGTTTCGCAATAATATAATCAATGAACCAATTTTCAGATTCAAGCAATGTTGTGGTATACCAGCCGGTTCCAATGAATTTAAAAATTGAATTAGATAATTAATTGCCTCATCTTGATTCATAACAATATCAATTGATTTATATGTCGTGACTACACCTGGATTTGAAAATTAATGGCATTGATATGATTCTTTTTCGGTGCTTAAACGGTGCGTTCTCTCAACCAATCATGATTTCTGTAATTTTAAAGAATATTCGGAAAGACACATTAAATCAACTCATCTACAGTCCGTAATATTTGAATAGCCCCACATATAATTTATTTTTCAATTAAATTTTGTTGGCACTTCTTTGATGTATATATTTCGAAATGTGTATTTAATGATAAGGTAAGAGTAAGCTCTTGAGATAAAAAAAATTCAAGTGATTTTTAAAATCTGCCGGAATTTTGTGAGGTGTTTTTGTTTGTAGTCGCAAAAACGTATATTTTTGTTGTCACATTAGAATAGCCGCCCATGTTTATTTTGGTCAAAATGAAAACAAATTAATTTTTTTTAAGAAAACAGTTTTTATTTATTTATGTAGCTAATAACATCATTTTAGTACTTTGTACAGCCACCCTTATTTTGAATGACGTCAAAAACGCGATCTTTTAGGAAATCATACAAAGATTTAAGGAGATCTAAAGAAATTTGTGCCCAGGCCACTTTAATGCCTTCAATAAGCTGCTCTTTATGTGCGTACTGCTTACCACCTTCATAAACTTTGCGTGTTAACCACCCTCAAATATTTTCGATTATATTTAAATCTGGAGAGTAGGGTGGCCATTATTATTGTTGAATATTTTGGTCTTGCAACCATGTTTTAATTACATCAGCAGTTTGGATAGGTGCGTATAGTATCCTGGAACTGAGGTAGTGCTGTTTCTAATATATTCTTCTAAAAGTAACTGTTCCTTTCTTAAATCATGGAAGTAATAGTTACATCCGTCTGGCCCATCAAAGTTGAATTCTTTCTCATTTGAAAATATCACTTTTCGCCAATCGTTTGAATGGCTGCTGCCATCGGCATTCCATGCCATGTGAAGCCTTGCAAAATTGAGCCGCTGTAACTTACGCACATTGTTGAGTGGTGGTTTTTTCTTTAGTTTTAGGCGCTTCAAGTGTCCAGCACCTTCAATGACTCTACTTATGGTCATTCGGCTAGCTTCTAATCCAACTTCGTGCCTTATCTTATTCAGAGAGTAGGTAGAATTGAAAGCTAATCTTGTAATATTCCGATTGTCTCTGTTCGAAAGCACTTTAGAAGTACGTCCTTTGTATTTTTTCCATCAAATAACGGATCTTTAAAATAGTTGTTAATCACTTTTGGGCTTCGATTAAGTTTATTAGCTATAGATCGATTAGAAACCCCTTGCTCACTATAGGCCTCTGTTTTGGCTATTTCCGTTGGAGATAATGATTTTTTTCTGCCCATTTAAACGATTTAAAGAAAAAAAATGAAGTAGAAACAGAAGAAATAAACTATTTATAAATTCCTGATGGCTTTACGGTACTCACTCTTGCAAATTTTCGCTTAAACTGTAATAAGTCAAATGAGACTGTTCTTATGTTACAAAAGAAATGTACATTTTATTGACTGCAAACAATATAAGCTCAACAAAAAGCGTAAACGTTAAGAGATTGGTTAAAAACTCTCTAAATCTCAAGAAAACTATCTTATATTTAGATCTAATATGTATTTCGTTATGTTCTCATCAAAAAAGCACAAAAACAGTTAGCTACAACAAAAAAAAAAAACAAAAGGTGAGGCTATCCAAAAGTTATGGCCTGTGTATTTTGCGCAATTGTACAAAAATTGTTCGGTAAAGTGATCAATCCGTTGGTACTGTCGATTGGTATTTCCCATCATTAATTTTTAATAATTGCTTTGATAACTCAGGGACAGTTGCATCATTATGCAGGTGAATATATTATATTAATTTTCAGTGTCAATCGTACATATCTCTAAAGAACTGATGACTTCAAACAGGCTTTTATTTCATCAGTAGGAGTTGATCGAGGAATGACAGGCAATTTGTGACGAAAGTAACCTGACAGCAATACCGCTTAAATATTGCATTGTTCGATTAAAGGCTTCTATTGTTTTTTATTCGCCATTGTGCACTCATCCCATAAAATAATTGAGGTTAATCGCAGAACTTTTGTCAAAACAGAATTTCTCGACGTATTGCAAGTTAGAGTTTCAATCACCCGTATATTCAATATAATTGTAATGCATTAGACCACCTTCTAATAATGAAGTAGCAATTTCCGAAGATGTAAGTGCCAATGCAATTTTCTGTTCCGATCAAATAGACACTAAAATCAATGATACCACGAAGGTTTTGCCTGTACCACCAGGTGGATCCAAGAAATATAATCCACCTGTATTATTGGAAACGGCTTGCATGATTGTGTCATACACATGTTCTTGTTCAATATTCAATTTATAAAAATAAACGTAATATTCAATTATACAAATAAACGTAATTGAATTGAACTCCTGCTGACTTTGCAATTCACGATCAAAAAAATCACGTATTTTACGATTTAGTGCGGTCATTCCCAATTTTGCTAATGCTTTATTAACAATCGTTAGACACATATCTTTAATTATTATTACAGCTTCCAAGGTAATCAACAAATTTTTTCCTTGAGTATAAGTACAAATTGTTTGTATATGGGAGTATAGAAAGATGTTGGTTTTACACCTTTTTCTTAATTTTCTCTACGTACAAACCTTCTATGGACTTCCACGAATAATTCAAGGCCAAAATTAGCCAAATCGGTTAAGGTATTGATAAGTTATAACATTACAACGAAAAGTGGCATTGATTTTTATATATATAGATAGATAGACTAGCTGTTAACAGCGACCTTGCCTGCAAAAAGAGGAATGAAACTCTGTTTATTGTAAAAACAACGCTAATTTTAGTGATTGATATTGCGGCTCTATGATTGTCATGTGGACTTACTTTAAAAAGGTACTGAAGTCTTAAGATCAGAATGGTAAATCTGTAAGAAGAAGTAGAATAATTACATGTCCACCCTTTTTAGCTCCACTGGTTAAAGTGACATGAAGTCGCATAATTGTTACTGGCACTCCTTATTTCAATTGCAGTCTCTGTGAGGATACACCGGACAGCTTAAGTGAGTTAAGAAACTCTACTGGGTCTTTTCTGAACCATGAAAGTTTATTTTCAAACAAAATTGATTGTTGGTGCTGGAAACGTAATTTAGTAGACAAATTGGTTATCATGTAAACTGTTTTCTTAATCAGGGTATAAAGTTGTAAAAAGTTCAGAATTACTCTGTACTAAATTACAAAAATCTTCAGCTAGTATCAAGTAGCCCACGGCATCGGTTTTTAACCGCTCATAATGACAGGCAACGAGAGTAGGTAGCACCTAATAATATTCTACATTCTTAAATTATTGAATAATTATAAGTGTTACCGGTGGATCTGATAGAATAAGCTGACGGTGATACATATATATTACCGCTGTAGTAGCTAGACACTCTTCAGTCTAGTAACTATTCCCACGAAAAAAATTATGTCATAATATTGTTTCGTTGCGACGTAAAGAACTGACAAACAAACAAACAAGCAAAAAGAAGAGCAATCGATGAAAGGGAACTACAAACTCCACTGGAAATTCCGGGATTTGACTATGTTTTGCGTAAAGCGGCCCATAGACAATACACTCTTGCGCACACCGGTGCACTGGAAAATGGTAAGGCATTCCCATACACTACACATAAAATCATACACACATTTGTTTGTGAAAGAGATTTCAAAGAGGAAAGATCAGAATGGGTGACGTTGAAGCTTGCGCGCTAATTGTAATCGCTTCTTGTTTAAATGAAAATAACAAAAAGAAATGTAGTCGAAAGATTGGTTTTTAAAAAGAAATTTCTTCAAAGTTCTTTTAATTGAAAGCAGCTGCACAAAACATAACAATTATTTTCACTTAAGGTAGGTAGTAAAAAAAAATTAACTACAACAGGGGTAGCTAATTACTTCATTTTCTTCATCGCATAAATCTATCGTCGATGTTCCTTCGATTTGAGTTTTTTGATCCTTAAGGAACACTAATTCATTAAAATACCACAAAGTTGGTATGTGTAGAGAGTCAGCATCCGCACCGGAATACTCGCTTTTTTTTATTTTTGCCAACTCCCGAAGGTAGGTTGATCGCAACGACATTATTTTTCTTTTAACCACATCTATTATTGCCTGGCTTTCAAAGTCTTTATGTTTTTTTTAGCAAAATTTCCCAAGCTTCTTTTTTTATCACGATTTTTATATTCGCTGGATTTTATTTGCTAGATTTCTGGAAGTTCTCTGTACCTACAAATCTATAAAAGATCACCAGAATTCAAAATCCCCCATACACATCACACCGATTGAGACACCGATACAAAAAAATCCAAATCTTTTGATTTTACTCGCTCCGTGTCTCACACCGAAAATCGGTGTTGACACCAGCCCACACACAGCTCACATTTCTGCACACCGACACAAGTGTGCGCACTAGTGTGTTGTCTATGGTACAAATGTACCATCCAGAAGGCAAAACCAATTTCGACAACGGTTGGAAAGGCAAGGTCTCGAATTCGAAAATATTTCCAGTCAATTTTAGAACAGGAATAAAGAAAAAATAAAAACGAAGTCTTAATAAATTAATATGTCAAATTTAATAACTTTACAAAAACCAAATAGAAAGCCTAAATTCAAAAATAACATTTGGTGCCGCTGTTGGGATGGTCGATGGAATGTGTTGATCTTTCAACGTCTTCATTAGAGCCTTATGAGGCTCTGTATCTCATTCTTAACCCTCATCATCAATTTTTGGGTCTCAGAAGTTAGTTCCTAATACGTTTGCAGTCAAATTGGACTCTTTCTCTTTTCAATTTATAACGATCCCTTTATATTTCTAGGATTTGGTGTTTTGTCCGCTCTTTCTCTAGTTTCGACACCTTTTTAGAAGGCCCCATTTCAGAATCCTTTTTCTGTAAACGTCACCTTGTCAACAAAGGGTTAAGTGGATTTCGTCACTTTGTTGCACTAACCCTCTCCCAACAGTCTTCAACAGTTTCTTCCATTATCGGAATTTCAACCTCGTTTTGAGTCATGTTTTTGGAAACTACATTTGTACAAACCTGGCCACGTGGGGCAAAATTGTCCTTATCCCATTTCGTCGTGCCGTCAGTTTTTTTGTCTTCCACCTCTGCGGAAAACACCATTTTGACAGCTTATTTTTTTAATTGTTTGATGCACAGAAAATATACTCGCACAGAGTAAATTTAAATATCATAAAATCTCTTCTACTCTCAAACCTTTTCAAAAAAGCAAGTAGGCTATGTTCTAAATTTTAGATCTCCAGTTGAGATTTAAAACAGTAAGGAAAATCAAATGTCAACTTGTTTCTCAGCTCTCAAGTTTCTGTAACTCTAAATTTGGTCAACTTGAGAGCTTACGGCAAGTTGACATATAGTGAAGAAAATTGCTCTTAATCTAGTGAACGATCTTTTTATGACAATAATGTGACACATGGTGGTTTGAACAAATTTGCAGAACAGCCGAAGTATTTTTGTATACACGATTTCTAAAAATTGTCCACTACGTAGTCCATTTGATCAGTCCAATTATATCTGGTCGTATGGCGTCATTGGTGGCTTGAACATTGATATCCAATGCTCCAGGAATTGCTTGTGTGTTGATTTAAGCCAATGACTTAACATGACCCCATAGTCCGGTTGGGCAGTTACCAATACTACTTCTTGAAGTTAAGTTTTAACCCAAGTGATTTTGCAATGACCTAGGATCGTCGATCTTAAGCTGATACATTTAAAAAAAAAAATGAATCAGCATAACTCAATAGCACTCGCCCTAAAGACTGCCCTTTCTCATTTCGTACCAAAACTATATCAAAAAAGTCAATTGGATTCTCTTATGGCTTGAGTATTGTCCATAGAAACCACACGTGTGTGCACACGGGTGTACTGACACCCGTCATTGCATTCCGACACTCGGCAAACCAAATCGTACACACATTGGTTGTGAAAAAGATCAGAATGAGTGACGTTGAAACTTGAAGCTTGAAGCTTTTATTTAAACAACTTGCAGCGCACCACACTCAACAACGATCCAGATGCAACTGAACTGAATA